>NW_025110436.1:78930-92281 GCF_011392965.1 Frieseomelitta varia | reverse complement strand
TTTTTTTTTTTTTTTAAGAAGACACGCGAGGCTTTCAAGGTGCTTTGTTTAATCAGACAGGAAGACAAATGATCGTCAGACGAGCAACAGGGTTCTTGGAAAAAAAAACTGATAAAATTGTCCTCGGCGCCGTAGCTGTCTTAACGAAACATCGCTTCGCGGAACGTATTTGTCAATCGTAATCGAACAAGATTGTACAAACGTAAACGATCATTTAATCGTCTTTTAAATACCAACGCTATCGCAGATAGCAGATAACTTATCTCGGAGTGAGTTGCATTCGCTTTGCTATACGGTTGAATGAATTTTTTCGTATCGGTTGTATTTCTTCGTTTTCATCTCGACTAATTGTGTCATCAGATTTCTCCCTACTATAATGAACGTATGAGACAAATCTTATTGTTAGAAAATAATCTTTTGGTGTATATTGAAATATGGTACTTCTCTAGCATTAAATTTTGTGAATTCAATTGCTAGCACGGTAGTTACAGAAGTATTGTGTTGCATGGGATCCTGCAATTTTAATTCTAACCTAACTCTTTCATTCCTAACCTAACTATTTCTTTCAATTGCAATTCTAACCCAAACCTAACTCTTTAATTCAATTTCAATTGTAACCTAACTCTTTCTTTCAATTTGCAATCCTGACCTAATTCTTTCTTTCAATTGCAATTCTAAACTAATTCTTTCTTTCAATTACAATTCTAACCCAACTCTTTAATTCAATTTCAATTCTAACCTGATTATTTCTTTCAATTGCAATTCTAACCTAATTCTTTAATTCAATTTCAATTGTAACCTAACTCTTTCTTTCAATTGCAATCCTAACCTAATTCTTTCTTTCAATTGCAATTCTAAACTAACCTAAACCTAACCCAAACCTAACCTTTTCTTTCAATTGCAATTCTAACGTAATTCTTTCTTTCAATTGCAATTCTAACCTAATTCTTTCTTTCAATTGCAATTCTAACCCAACTCTTTGATTCAATTTCAATTCTAATCTAATTATTTTTTTCAGTTGCAATTCTAACCTAACTCTTTCATTCAATTACAATTATAACCTAACTCTTTCTTTCAATTTCAATCCTAACCTAATTCTTTCTTTCAATTTCAATCCTAACCTAATTCTTTCTTTCAATTGCAATTCTAACCCAACTCTTTGATTCAGTTTCAATTCTAACCTAATTATGTTTTTTCAGTTGCAATTCCTAATTTAACCTAACTCTTTTTCTAACCTAACTCTTTCATTCAATTGCAATTGTAACCTAACTCTTTCTTTCAATTTCAATCCTAACCTAATTCTCCTCTTCAATTTCAATTCTAACCCAATTCTTTCTTTCAATTGCAATTTTAATCTAACTCTTCCTTTCAATTTAAATTCTAACCTAGCACTTTCATTCAATTTTAATTCCAACCCAACTCTTCAATTCAATTTCAATTGTAACCTAACTCTTTCAATATAAATTCTAACTTAACTCTTTCATTCAATTTTAATTCCAACTGAACTCTTTAACTTAGTTTCAATTGTAACCAAACTCTTTCTTTCAATTGCAATTCCAATCAAACGTCAGAATTAATATCAAAGTAATCAAAAAGGGAAGAAGAAACATCTCGAGATTCGTTTTCACCCTCGGAGTCACGGAGATTACGTTCGAATTGTCGCGAAACCGTTCGAATTGGCCCACGAAACGGCGTTTCCGTTTTCGTTTCGGTGTGTTTGTAAACAAAGCGATGCAGAGAGCGGTGGCAGCCAGCACACGATCGTCTAAAAGCATCGGGGGCACCGAGGCGTAGTAGAAGCTCTCCTCCGTTCCTTCCTCTTCCACCGACGGTGGTGAATGACGCCTTCTCCGGTTCTTTCTGGTTCGAGCTCGCCCATTCACCGAATAGTCGGCTCGGTCCGCACCGGTTCGAACCGGTAAACTGGCTGGGTCCCGGTTGGAACGGCTCGATTAGCGCCTCGGCAATTATTGAATGGCCGACCAGCCGACGATAAGGTTCTCTTCTTTTTATCCTCGACTTCCTCAATCGAGACTACCCAACCCGGTAGGGTAGTGTGTGTCTTGACGCGCGTCCTGCGGCCACTTTACGTGCGTGGCAACGCACGCACCTACATCCTACGTGTGCCTCTCATCTCTGTGGGTGTTGTTCTCGTCGTGCACGCGACTGTTAGTGCACCGTTCATGTGCGTGTACGTGTTCCACGGTTCACCGGCCAATTCTTATTCCCCCGTGGCACCGATTGCCGTCGACGAACGTCGAGAGGCGATGACAACGAAGAAGAAGAGGAAGAAGAAGAAGAAGAAGAAGAAGGCAGCAGCGCCTCGCGGAGAACGAGCAAAAGCGGGGGAGAGCATTCATTAGATGATGATGGTGATGGTTCGTGATGATGATGATGATGATGATGATGATGATGATGATGATGGGCCATTGTGAGGCACACGCGTATCGGTGAGATGATGCTTTTGTCGGGAGTGGGGTTGCATTTGGGAACGGATGAAGGTATGTATTTTGCTAGCGGTTAGGGTGGTGGCTTCTAAAGAATTCAGTTCAATCGAGGATCGACGAGTTAGTTTCAGCTGTTGAGATTACAGGCTGTTGGAACTTGGTGTAATGTAAACAGTTTATTTTGAAAATAGGAAAAAGTCGCTTTTTCGAAAGGGTCGAATTAGCGATTGGATTAGTTAGAATTTATTTTCAGACGATTTGCGATCAATGATATTTGCAATTTTATTAAATTGTATATATATTATATTATATTAGTAAATTTTATATATATATTATAATACATTATATTAGTAAATTTTATATATATATATATTATATTATATTATATTATATTAGTAAATTTTATATATATATATTATTAAATTAATAATTGGATATACCATTGAGATTTTGTTGATGAAAGAACGAGGAACGACAGTAAAATTTCCATCAGAGACATTAAATTAAAAAAAAAAAATTAAATAGATAGAAAGACAGTAGAATACAGTACTTTGTAATACTTCGTAATACTTTTTGCATATTTTACAAAAAAAATCTTTAAAAACCGCAAATTGTTTTGCACCTATTTAAAATTATTGACATTTTGGTAGCTCCACTTTAAAACACACTTTCGAAATAAACTCGAACGTATTGCGGATTAAACACTGATTTTTGATCTTATATGTCCAGACAAAATTTTTTTTTTGGAGGGGAATGGAATCTTGGGGCCTTCAAAAAAGAAATACAAAATATTAAATTAGAGGTTTTTCTAGTTACAAGTAGATTAGCAGTTAAGTGAAAGAATGATCGTCCAGCTATATCAATTAACAAAATATCTTCACTTCACATCCCTCTGTCGCGCCGCTAAATTCCTGTTATTCGCTCTTCATACATTCCGATCAAACGTAACAATTCCGGGAAGGAGACATTCTCCGACACCGAAATCCCGTGGATCGTAACGAAGTAATTTTCGTCGGGTGGGATTGAATTTTCCAGCTATCAGCGGCAACGTTTCCGAATCGGCCGGGTGGATTAAGGGATAGATCCGAGCGTAATCTCCACCGAGCGTCTACGAGAAATGATTTCGATCGCTCTCCGGCCGAGTTAATACGCGAGTCGACGGTGGGGAAGTTTAATTTTAAAAATTCCCCAACACTCTGGCGTTTAATCGACTCGAGGGGCGAGAGGAGAGAGAAAAATTCTCTTCTAGCTCGCGCGACGAAAATTTGCTGAATTTTCACGAGAGGAAGTAGAGGAAAAAGAAAACCGAGTTCAACGAGGCTGCCCGTGGAATTTTTCCTTCTCCAGAGTTCGAATTCTCACGGTTCACGCTCGTTACGCGGCTTTCGCGAGTTTCCGTGGCTCCCCTGAACCACGAAAACATCCCATTGGCTCTGCATCATCCATTCTCCCGGCAGAAATATTATCTCCGAGAGTTGTTTGCCGCTAATATCCCGAGGGACTCGTGAACCGTCCGACTCTTTCGAATAATAAAACTTTATCTAATCGACGGATCCTCGCATCGCTTTGTTGCGTCAACGCTGCTGAAATCCGCTGGCGCGTCGAGATAATTGCGCACATCGTCGGGATTATACGACATTGCTCGACAAACATTTCACTGAATTTTTCTCGCATTTTTTCCTTCTCTACCACTTTTATTTTTTCCGCCTCTTGCCTTGTGACTCTCGTTTCGGACCTCGTATTTCGAACACGAGGTTACTTTGCAATTTACGCTCGTTAATAAATTCTAATCATAAAATTATTTATTATTATATTATATATATAATATAATATAATATAATATAATATATTATAATATAATAGAAATTTAAATATAATATAATATAATATAATATAATATAATATAATATAATAGAATAGAAATTTAAATATAATATAATATAATATAATATAATATAATATAAATTTATAATATAATTATATAATAATTATAATAATTATATTATATTATATAATTAATATAATATAATATAATACAATATAATAGAAATTTAAATATAATAGAATATAATATAATATAATAGAAATTTAAAATTCGAGATTTCTTTTTTTTTTTCGTTTCTTCGTACAAATTGTGCCACGAGTGCGATTAATTGTCTGAACTGGATTTAGAATCACTTAACCAAGGATTTTTCAAACGAGGTTTGATTTTGGACTAAGAGAGAAAGTATAAAAATACCAAGTACTTATATTTATTAGAATATCTGGTAAACTTGAATTGTTCAAATTACTTTCAATCACTTCGTTCTAACGAAGTTAGATCAGTTGTAATTTACATTTCTGTACAGATCTTTGGAAAAATTGGTCGCCATTTCTCAGTTCATCGATTGATCCTCGCGAATTCTATTGCACAATTCCACCGAAATTCATGCTTGCGTCTCTGCACCCTATACTTTTCGACGCGATCAACGCGTGATTCAGTCATTTAGAAACCCGTGAGAAACACGTTAAAAATAACTCGAACGCGACTAATTCTGCCAGATAATTCTGCCAAAATCTTGCGTCATAAGACTACTCTCGGTAGAAAATACACCGTTATTTCTGGCGTTGCCATTGAAGATTCATGCTGGAAGAAAAGATGACGCGGTTTTAGCCGAATCGGCGAGGAACTGCATATTTAACGTTAGAACTACCTCTAAAATCTGCAGCGGAGAAATTCAAGTTTCAAGAAAAAGTGTATAACACAGTAATTTCACAGTAATTTACAGTGTAGTACAGTAATTTGTATAACGCGGTTAACACGTTACGTATTAACATGTATTGTGAGAATTTTCCTCGCATAACACGAACGATATGAAATAATACGTATGGAGTGATTATTGTCACTTTTGTATTTTCTGTGCTTCATAAAATAGGAAAATAGTTTTTTTTTTCTTAAAGAACAGTTTTTTCAAGTTAGCCAAAACGTAACTGCGTTTTTTTTCTGCGTGTGTATGAATAAGTGGTTTAAAATGAAGTTTTATATATATATATATAATATAATAATAAATGATATATATATAAGTTTTATATATATATATTAATTATATTATACTATATTATATATATAATATAATAATAAATAATATATATAAGTTTTATATATATACAATTATAAACTTAATATTAGATTATATTATATTATAAACTTATATATTACTTATTATTATATTATATATATAATATATAATATATAATTGTATATATATAAAAATTATATATATTATTTATTATTATATTACATATATAATACAGTATACTATAATTAATATATATATAAAACTTATATATATATTATTTATTATTATATTACATTTATAATACAGTATAATATAATTAATATATATATAAAACTTATATACATATTATTTATTATTATATTATATATAATATAATAATAAGTAATATATAAGTTTATAATATAATATAATATAATATAATATAATATAATATAATATAATAATAAGTAATAATAAGTTTATAAGTAATAGTATAATATAATTATTTATATATATATATATATTATATTATATATATATTTCCATTTATATAGAAGTGAAACGTCAAGCCAATAAATAGCACATTTAAAAAAGGTACGCGTTATTAATACAACGTAATATTATATTACATAAAATTTTTTGTTTTATTGAAATTCAACGAAAGGAATAATTAGACACGAATTTATTCATTATAATTATAATTAGTTGAAAATTGTAATTGCTCGACTAAAGCAAATTTTTTAAATGCGGGAATTTCCTGTGTTTTAGTGCATAGTGCGTTATATGGAATAACGAATCGCAATGTGGCGCGTTATACGAGAGTCCATTGTGCAATAAATAAAAAACAGAAGCTTTTATTTCTATACTTTCGCTAAAAATCGAGTGACTGACAGTGCGTTACATATAAATGTATAAAAAATGTGTATAAATGTTTTTTATAATACAATTTGTAATAATGTCTTACAAATTGTAATTTATCATACAATTTATAATAAATAGGTGATGTTATAAATTGGCCATTTTGACCACTTTGATAGTTCTAGCGTGAAGAAGTATCGTCAGCAAATTCTTTTGCTCGTTTCTCGGCTTTCAATTTTCGCGCGAATTCGAAACCGAATCGAGACTTAGACTATCCACCGCGAGATTAAACCGTAAGAAACAAATTTTCGAAACGACGAAACGCCGAAGATTCGCAACCTCCTGCTTCTCTCGACGGAAAATTCACAAGTTAAATGAAATCGACACAAAGAGGAATTTCAAAGTCGTAAAATTCCCAAATTTTTCGCTTCGATCTTAATCACCTCTCTGGACCTAAGGGACCCATTCATCGAATCGACTCGACCTCGTCGTCGATTTATAATCTCGTCTCTGAATTCAAAAATTGTCATTAAACTCCGACAAACTCGCAGCTAATGAACGAGAACTCCGCCAGCGGACGGGAAATACGATCGGCGACACCGAGGGAGAATTCGTTCGGAACGCGTGGCGAAAAGGATGACAGCTGGCGTTCGACGCCCACGTGGAGCCACGGTGCCAAAGTTCCGTTTCGAGCATGTTCATTCGGGAACAATGAACGACGGCCCCGGACACGTTTCTATCCAGTTCGAACCGGAAAACCGGCGGCCGGCGGTCTCAGGCGACGCGATAGCGTCGTCCGCTAGTTATTGGATACTATCGACAATCTCTCCTTCCACCTCTCGTCGTATCAACACCGTTGCGAGGCCAGTTTTCTCATCATTTAATATGATTTAAATATTAATATATTTAATATAAATATAATAATATTATTTAAAATTAATTCTGATATAATTAAAATTTAAAGATATTTCAAATAAGAATGGCTTAAATTAGTAAATTTAATTTTAATAATAAAAATTAAAAATATATTTAATAAAAGAATAAAATATAAATTTTTAAATTATTCATATTTAAGTGTAATTTTTTTAAATCAATTTTTTATTATTAGTAAAAATTTATATTTAAATTGATAATAATTATTTTTACTGTAATAAATGTAAATAATACTATATATAATAATTTATATATAATTAAATAAATTTTTTAATTGAGAATTTTAATTAAATATATTAATAAAATATAAAAAATTATTAAATTATTATATAAATATTAAAATTAGTAATTTGAAATTTATATAATAAATTAAAAATAAATATATTTTATTAAATTAATATAATGAATAATTAATAATATAATTATATATTATTAATATTTTAAGGACCCACTTCCAGTGACATGGCGTCATCATTGCGTTCCTAACTTTAGACCTCGGATCATTTCTCTAAAAAGATTTTTTTTCTTTCTTAATTTTCTACTTTCGACTCTTCTGGAACACGCGATGTCGCGTCGAAACACTTTTTCTTCAATTTTTCAATTTTATTCAGCTGTTTATTGCAATATGTGGTCTTCTGGTTATTTAACTGGCCTTCCATAAATTTATTTTGTTTCAATCTTTCCGTAGAATTTGAACTTTCCGGATTTGCTTAGCTTCTATTTTTTTTTTCTGTATATTTATCAACGCTTCTGGCACATGGAGTTTCTAACCTCAAAATATCATTTCTGCACGTTTTCTCGATGTTTCTACTCCATCTGTTTAATCTCGAATTTTATTGATGAAGATCGTCAAATAAGGAACTGAATTAAAAAAGCGTCTTTCGCTGTGATAAGGAAAAAATTCCAAACGCTGAATTTCAAATGAAATTTCTAATCTCAAAATATCGTTCTCCGTTTCCTCTATCTTTATTCCAATCTCGAGGTTATTGACGAAGATTGTGAAACAAAGCAAGCAGTAAAAAGGATTTTTCACTCTTGTGAGATAAGAAAAAAAATTCCAAACGAAGTTTCTAACCTCAAAACATCGTTTCTGCTCATTTCCTCCATCTTTGTTTGTTTCAATCTCCCATGAGAAAGATTGCAAAATAAAAACTTCAATTACAAAGCAAGCAATAAAAAAGTTTCTTCACTCTCGCGTGATAATAAAAAAATTCCAAACGAAGTTTCTAACCTCAAAACATCGTTTCTGCTCATTTTCTCCATCTTTGTTTGTTTCAATCTCCCATGAGAAAGATTTCGAAATAAAAAATTCAATTACAAAGCAAGCAATAAAAAAGTTTCTTCACTCTCGCGTGATAATAAAAAAATTGCAAACGAAGTTTCTAACCTCAAAACATCGTTTCTGCTCATTTTCTCCATCTTTGTTTCAATCTCCCATGAGAAAGATTTCGAAATAAAAAATTCAATTACAAAGCAAGCAATAAAAAAGTTTCTTCACTCTCGCGTGATAATAAAAAAATTGCAAACGAAGTTTCTAACCTCAAAACATCGTTTCTGCTCATTTTCTCCATCTTTGTTTCAATCTCCCATGAGAAAGATTTCGAAATAAAAAATTCAATTACAAAGCAAGCAATAAAAAAGTTTCTTCACTCTCGCGTGATAATAAAAAAATTCCAAACGAAGTTTCTAACCTCAAAACATCGTTTCTGCTCATTTCCTCCATCTTTGTTTGTTTCAATCTCCTATGAGAAAGATTGCAAAATAAAAAATTCAATTACAAAGTAAGCAATAAAAAAGTTTCTTCACTCTCGCGTGATAATAAAAAAATTCCAAACGAAGTTTCTAACCTCAAAACATCATTTCTGCTCATTTTCTCCATCTTTGTTTGTTTCAATCTCCCATGAGAAAGATTTCGAAATAAAAAGTTCAATTACAAAGCAAGCAATAAAAAAGTTTCTTCACTCTCGCGTGATAATAAAAAAATTCCAAACGAAGTTTCTAACCTCAAAACATTGTTTCTGTTCATTCCCTCCATCTTTGTTTGTTTCAATCTCCCATGAGAAAGATTGCAAAATAAAAAATCCAATTACAAAGCAAGCAATAAAAAAAAGTTTCTTCACTCTCGCGCGATAATAAAAAAATTCCAAACGAAGTTTCTAACCTCAAAATTACGTTTCTGCTCATTTCCACCATCTTTGTTCCAATCTCCCTTGACGGGGATCGTGAAACAAAATAAGCGGCAAATGGGATTTTCCACTCCTATACGTGATAATACAGAAAAAAAATAAAAGAAGAAGAAAGAAATTCCAAATGCTAAATTTCAAATTCCGGGAGATAGAATCGTTTATATTGTTGAACGGTACGATATTACGTCCGCCATACGGCGAACCGCAAGGACTGTTTGGAGGCAAGGATATTAAGACAGGGGGCGAGATATAGATGCGGTGGAAACTCCGTTGGAACTCCTTTGGAAATCCAGTTTGGTTTGGCAAGCTCGAGGGAACGCTGCTGGCCCGGACAGAAGGCGAAGATCGAAAACGACGTGGTGAGCGAACAGCGTGAACTGTAACGCGGCGAGGGGAAACAGAGCGAAGAGGAAACACTCCGGGATCCAATTCGTCGTTATTTAAATGGGGTCGCGTACGATTGAGCTCGTTTAGGTGCACACGATGCACACGCGGGCCTGCTGTTCACGTGTCTCACGCTCTGCGTGATACGCTACTGCATTTTCCTTCTGGCGTCGAAACGCCGGACGATTCGTCGATAAGAAACAGTCGCTGTAATTGCAACGATACGATTTTTTTTCTTTTTAGAGAAGTTTCAGAATCATTGGCCATCTTGGACAGCTGTGATTGATATTACTAGTGAAAATTAATTTTAATATTTAATTGATTTAATAAATCAAGTCTCCGAGTGTTGGTGAATTTTTCGATTGACGTTTTCGATTGAAACTACAAATTGCAGAATTATAAAGAGGAATCTTATCAATTTGCTGATATCGTTATTTAAAATATTAATGAGCCACTGTTAACGAGAGATCCTTCGTGTTTTAGTCGAATTGTGAACTATTCTTATCAAAGTACTGCCAAAAATTCGATATCACGACGTCTGAAAGGATACAAACCTGAAGCGAAAAAAATGATCAAATGTTATAAACAATTAAAAATATAAGCGATTTTATATCCAGATATATTATAGTACCAAACGTCATTTATGAGTTTCCTAAGTTGATCAAATAAAGAGGAGAGAAACGAATTGACATGTGATTTATCCAAATTTCCGATCCATAATAAATTAAATGCATCTCAGATTGCAGATTACGTTAATAATTAACATGCAACAATCATCCATCGCGAGTTTTACTCATCCCAAGCATCGATCCACGATTCTTCCGAGCTGGTCAAAAAAGAAATGGAAATAAAAAGCGGAGAGAAAGGAAACTCAGCGAACGACTCCAAAGATATTATTATCATCCAAATTTTCCATCTCTAACAATTAAATGGATCTCAGGCTCGATGTATTCGGACGTGATAATCCTCTCGCGAGTTTTACTCGTTCCGAACGTCGACTAACGATTCTTCCAAGCTGGTCGAACGAAATTAAAAAAAAAAAAGGAAGGGGGAGGGGGAATCGACGCGAACCTGAACGAAAATAAAAACGTTTCGCGGAGGAATTCGCCGACGAGTAGGTGCACGAGCAATTAAATTCAGCTGGCGGGGAGAATTCTCCGCGTTCCTGCCGCCAGCGGATGGTGGCGCCGTTTTAATTATTTAACTAGGCCGGGGGCGTCGCGATAAGGGCCGATTCCGTGTTCTGCACTCGAAGTAACTTGGCCCGGTGTGTAGTCAGACACAGTGGCTGACGGCTGCCAGTGGAAAAGGCAGCCGATGGTTCGACCTTTCGCTGGCACGCGCCAGGTGAAGTGGAAAAGGACGACGGTCGGGCACGGCCTTCGCGAAATAGAATCGTCGTTTCCGCGCCCGGGGCTTGCGAAAGTGAAAACGGGCCGCGTTGTGCGGACAAGCGTTTCTTTCCTGGCGGAACTTCGATCTCTACGAGAGTATCATGATCTCTGATCGAAATAGCGACAACTGATCGACGAAAATTCACATCTATTTTCGATTTTTTTTTTTTTTTTATCACAGTACACAGTTTCGTTTTGTTGGTAGAAGCGAGAATTGCACAAGGATCGTCCCTAAATTGATACGATATTTCGTTAGTTAATTCTGAAAAAAAAAAATCGCTCGACAGCACTTTTAAGTTAGTACTTAAAAATCTTATTGTTCGTTTCTTTTCAAGATTAAAATATTGAAAAATATAATATTAATATAAAATATTAAAAAGATAATATTAGATATTAAAATATTTCAAAAAATTAAGATCAAAATGTCTCTTCTGAGTGGATTTTTCGATAAGTTTAGATTAGCATATCGAGCTGCGTTGTCGTTTCGTTTAAAAGAAAGTAGGGGTGACCTCGAGATCTCTGAAATCTCTCCACTTAAAAAGTAACCCCTGTACAAAAATAATTTTCGTGAGGATTACGTGTACAAATGCTGAGAGGATAATTAATTTCCTATTTTCATTTTTATTTCATATTTTGTCGCTGGATATTGAGTATTTATCTGTGTGGGTGAATTATTCACTGGACATACTTGTACAACTGATTTCCTACTTTCGCAATCGATACTTTGCGCCTTATATATCTCGAAATGAATGGAACTGGAAACTGAATGGAAGAAACAGAGATGGAATTTGATCGAAAGTTTAATCAGAATTTTATGACGTTTCTGCACGTTCGCTTCACGATCGACGAGCTCGAAAACCCCGCAGATCCACGCACAATGGCTCTCTCTTCTCCATATCTCATTCTCGAGGCACTCGAGGAATCCAAACTCCAGTTAGAACTGCCTCGCGAGTCACAATGGAGCCAGGAGAATTCGATATTTCGCCTGATTTTCAATTAAAAGCCTCTATCCCGACACGGCCGGAGTTCTTGAATCAACCCCCTCCTCCTCCAGCAAACTCGAGTAGTTTCTTCGTGATTTGGACCGAGAAATAAATGCATTAGGGGACGATCGATATCGAGAAGAATGGTATTCAATGACAAATATCAAGTAAGACTTATCGAGATTGAGCTTATGTCGTTATTGCTACGATTAATCGAATCTTTCGATAGTTGTACTGAGAAGAATAATATAATCAATTGAATGAAACAATAATTAGTAAACGATGTACATTGCTACTGATGCTTCAAATCATCTAAATATTGAAAACAGCCATACTTATAAAAGTCGTAATGAAAATCAAATTTGAAAATAATGAAAACTCGCGAGAGTTATCTTTCTGATATTATTCTGACAGTGTGTTCATTACACTAAACTGGATTTTCTAAGTGTTAAAAAAAAAAATCACGTTGAATAATGAAAATTGCTTATCTATGTAACCAAAAGTGAATTTATTGCAATATGAACGATCGAACTTTGACAAAGACTGATACTAATACTACGAAGAATTATATCTGATGATAATAATAATAATCTTGAGAAGACGTGTGCTAGAGTAAAAATTCGCAATACTTATTTTTATTTCAAAGGTGGGCCTATTAATTGAATCTTCTAACAGTAAATGTTGAAAAAAAAATCACATCGTACGATCCATCTGTACAATCAAGAGTGGATTTATTGCACTACGATCAATCAAACCTAAGAATCATACTTGATAATAATAACGTTGGGAAGAGTCGCTAGCAAAAATCTTGTGTGCTAATCTTGATCTTCTGGTACTAAAAAAAAATATACTTCACCTGCTTTACAATTAAAAGTAGAATCGAATCTTCCGAATCTACTAAGATAACAATAATAACGTTGAGGAAATCTACATCTAGTAGAAAGTTCTCAAGGCTCGTCTTTATTTCCCAATTGAAAGATCTTGGATCTTTCAAGCACTTCCAACAACAAAAATTCATTTCCTCTTAACCACTTGCGCTGGTCAACTGATTGCGGACCATAACGAGTGACCAAAACCGTATATACAATAATTCGTCGCTTTCTTCTCGAACTCGCCGAAAGGTACGAC
>NW_025110436.1:52108-78855 GCF_011392965.1 Frieseomelitta varia | reverse complement strand
ACTTGAAATTGAGAAAATATTACAATTTTGAAACGAAATAATTCTCGACGTGCGTGGCACACGTCATTCCAGCGCAAGAAGGCAAGGCTGTTTTAAGATTGCGGACCATAACGAGTAACCAGACCGTACACAATAATTCGTCGCTACGTAACAAATTTATCATTTGCTTTGTCTGTCGTTTTGTTTTACTGAAAATATACTTGAAAATACACGTCATACCAGCGCATGTTAAGAGGTTAATAAAAACTGAACCTATCGCGCTGCTGACTGATCAGATTTCCCATCGTCGAGCCGTCCCATCGTTTTCGTTTTCTGTACTTCAGCGATCGCAATTCGTCGTGACTCGGTGAACGAAAACGCCCACCTCTCGGCTCGAAGTGGCTTCCGCACGCGGAGACGAACGCATTCAGAACGATCGATTGCGAGGAGAGCCAGTGTACCGGACTTTATCAGCGCCTGGGCAACACAGCTCCGCTGGTTTGGAAAACCAATGACCCTAATCGGGGCCCCGTTCCGATATGCTACACACGAAGGCTACGCCGATAGAACCGGGGCAATCCTTCGGAAACATCAGAAACCCCCGGCAAGCTCCAAGCACCTACGCTCCTCTTTATCATCTTTTGAACAGGGGAGAATCTTGTAGCAGACTGTTGCTCCACTACCTACACGGGCGGAACTTGAAGCCAGAATACACCTCGAGTTGTGCTCGAGCACGTTCGAGTTACGTTCGATCGCGCGAATGGCCGCTTGATGATTTATGAAATGTTTAACAGCGGATGTGTATGGATGTGTGTGTGCAAAGGGGCGAAGGAATTACGAAGCCACGTTTACTTTGGCCGCTTGTCTAACGTCGACTATATCGAGTGTTTCTTCGATCAGAAACGAAGAAGATACTATATATATATATAGAGGGTGTTTCGTAATTTGTGGGACCCACTTCGGGAGGTAATTGTACGCCGAAAAATAATGAAAGAAAGTCATATAAATATATATCCTATCTGTCTTCGTTGATGAGATATATAATGAAGTTTCTGTTTCAATTACTTTTACAAAAGACACATGTCATTCATCTGGTTACTCTCTCTATCGTTCCTGGTGTTTCTCGAATTTGTCGGAAACCTTGCTCCATTCTATTTCGTAGTATTTCAGCATTTTCAATCGATGTTGCGTGTACAATAGATTTTAAATGTCCCGACAAATGAAAATCTAATGGATTCAAATCCGGAGAACGAGCAGACCATGCAATAGGACCTCCACGACCAATCCATTTATTTGNAATTATGATTATTATGAAAATTGAATATACCATCCCTGGTAAAACTAGCTTACTAGAGTTTGCTCTGTTTATAAAATTCATTGTATCTCATAAACGGAGACAGACAGGACATATATTTATAAGACTTTTTTTCATTATTTTTAGGCGTACAATCAACTCCCGAAGTGAATCAGGTCCCACAAGTTACGAAACACCTTATATATAAAAACTGAGTCGAAAAGGTTTAAAGTTTGAGAAATCAAATTTCGAGGAAAATGCCAAATTGTTTAGATCTCGATCAAGCCATCCATTTCTTAACGCTGGAACTACCTAACTGATTAACACGACTAATTCATAATGTTTGTCAGAGATTATTATAGATGTGAAACGGTATAGAGATTTTTTTCATAAAATACGTAAATAAAAGTTTGTGTGTTCAATTGTATTTTACACGTTTTCATTTTAATATGAAAATTCTGTGCTTTGGTCGTTGATAGTTCCAGTGTTAACAAAACTTCGTACTTTGGAGGCATCACGGTTTAAAAAAATAAGATCTGGACAAGTATCAAGCGCCGTGAAAAACTGCTCCAAGCTCTGCTCCTTCGAGCTCGTCAAGATACGAATTTTGTTTAAAATTGATTTTTAATGCAATCCTTTTTGCTCTGCAAACTGTCTACAAAAATCTCTGTTCTCGCCGTAGGTTTTCACCTCGAATGTCTCCTCCCAATTCGCATTACTCGGCGAGTTGTTCGTGACCGGACAGAGCGACGCAATCGCTGCTGAATAACGGCTGCCACGATCCTTCCTCGCATTTCTTGAGAAGTATCGAGAGCCAGGCCATTCCGGCGCGATAAATTAGTCTAGGCTACACGGCCGAATTGCCCGAAGCGGATCGTCCGTTTCTGGACAATAGCGCGAGGGAAATGAATGGGCTGTGACACTAGGCTGAGAATCGTCGTGTAAATATTCATCTAAATGCTGAAATGCAAATATCGAATACATATGCAGCCTTGGGAAGCCTTTGTCACAGATTCGGATAACTTGTAGTTAAGTTTTATATGAGGGGGTAGATGGCAACGTCATTAGGCTGCGGGGGTATAATTCGAGGTTATAAGAAAAGGGTGCGCGAGGTGTGAAAAACGTAGAGACATTTATTATCTTTTGTGGTAGCAACTTGTTCTGCTAATCCTTTCATAACGTTCTGTTCATAGACCAGTGTTACAAACTGATCACTCTTGCTTACAGTGTAAAGAATTGCTCAAAACAAGAAGATTCTTAG
Source organism: Frieseomelitta varia (assembly GCF_011392965.1). Lineage (NCBI taxonomy): Eukaryota > Metazoa > Arthropoda > Insecta > Hymenoptera > Apidae > Frieseomelitta > Frieseomelitta varia. Next base: position 76,321 of record NW_025110436.1, on the reverse strand, counting down.
GTAGGACTAATTAATAATTAATAATTACTGTTACTCGTTTTGCTAATCCCTCCATAATGTTCTATTCATAGACCAATGTCACAAACTAATTGCTCCTACTTACAGTGTGTAAAGAGTTGCTCAAAACACCAAGATTCTTAGGTAGGACTAATTAATAATTAATAATTACTGTTACTTGTTTTGCTAATCCCTCCATAATGTTCTATTCATAGACCAATGTCACAAACTGATTGCTCTTGTTTACAGTGTGTAAAGAATTGCTCAGAACACCAAGATTCTTAGGTAGGACTAATTAATAATTAATAATTACTGTTACTCGTTTTGTTAATCCCTCCATAATGTTCTATTCATAGACCAATGTCACAAACTGATTGCTCCTGCTTACAGTGTGTAAAGAGTTGCTCAAAACACCAAGATTCTTAGGTAGGACTAATTAATAATTAATAATTACTGTTACTCGTTTTGCTAATCCCTCCATAATGTTCTATTCATAGACCAATGTCACAAACTTGCTTACAGTGTGTAAAGAGTTGCTCAAAACACCAAGATACTTAGATAGGACTAATTACTGTCATGGTAGAAGCATTTTTCTCCTATTCAATCTTTCCTATTCACAGACTTCTTTCCAATATAATCAATATATCACAAATTGATCGCTCCTGTTTACTATGTGTAAAGAGTTGCAGCTCCAAGAGAACACTGCTTAAAACGTCAAGATACTTAGATAGAACTAGCGACTGTTATAAAGAAAAATGTATGAGGGCAGGACACAGAGACTCTTACTATCCTCCATAGTAGCAGGTATTTTTCTTCTTCTATTTGTAGACTAATGTCACAAACTGATCACTCCTGCTTACAGTAAAAGCTGCTCAAAACACCAAGATACTTAGGTAGAACTAATTGCTATGAAGAAAAATGTGTGAGAGACACAGAGATACTTGTTATCTTTCATGGTAGGGAGTTTTTTTCTTCTGTTAATCCCTCCTATTCACAGATTAATGTCACAATCTGATAACTGTTTACAATGTGTAAAGAGGCAGCTATAAGTATGCAGGTATAAACAGCTGCAGGTATAAAGAAACATTGTTTAAAGCACCAAGATATTTAGATAGGACTAAACTACTGCCGCAAAGAAAAATGTGTAAGAGACACAGAACACTCAATTTTTTGCAATTCTTCCTGCTTGCTATATTATATCATGTTAATCGTATCTATACATCAGTATGTTTTATTTTTCTAACATTGATGTTACAGTATATGAAGAATTTTTTTTTTTTACTCCCTTACTATCTGATCCATCAAATTAATGGGGATGAAGTTTCGAAAAAAGAAAAATGTAAGAGACTGTTGAGAGAAAGAGAATTGTTGAAAAATTGTTGCATAGTTGAAGCTAATAAATTGATAGTAAAGGTGACAATAAATGACAATGAAATTGGTTGATAAGCTTAGTTGAAGACATGCAATTAATTATCAGCTGACAGACTTATTGTTAGTCGTGTAGTTTAATCGTGCGAATACTGTCAATTATATATCGTAAAATAGAAAACACATTTCCCTATAATAGTGTATCGTACGAATGTATCTTTCATTTCTGCCTGTTGACTTCTGCCAGGTGATCCGTCGGTTCTTTCAATTCTTTGGAAACAAATTTTTAATTTGAACAGGGATTTAAACATTCGACAAGTGTCTTTCTCGTAGTTGCACAATTTGATAAAGTCTCGCAAGACTTAAACTCCGCTCAGAGAAAGGATTCCAATTAACCAGAAGTTAGTTCCTATCCACTTCTGCTTGTTCTTTTCCGTTTGAAACTATCCCGAACACCTTTCCAACGCATTGAAGCCCTTTAACCTCCAGAGGACCGGCATTTCTTCCTTTTTTCGTTTCTCTTTTTATAAAAAGAATCTCTACTACAAAAACTGAGAGACTGACTCCACGACGAAACGTTGGGATTTCTTGAATTTTTGTCTTTTAACTCTAGCATTCAATAAAATATTCAATAAAATGGTTAAAAAAGTAAGAAAAAAGGGGGAAGATTTCAATCTTTAAAATGACAGTAAACGAGATAAGATTTTATAGTTATGTTTGAATGTTTATAATTTTGAAGAAAAAGGTATCTTCACTTTCCCATTTGCTGCGTATTGTAAAATTATTCTTGAAAAAAAAAAAAAAAAGGAAAACGAATTCAAGACTGTCAAAGTAGAGATTTTATACTTTAAAATAGTTCGTCATTGGTACAATTATGCTGTTTGCTGTATACAATTTTAATTATAATTTTAATACAATAATATTAATTTTCTAACAAAATAATAATAATAATATTAATTAAATATACGCAATATTAATTTTGACAAAAACATCTTTTAACACTAGAATCAATATGACGGAATTCAATGTTTCTCTTTTTTAGCAATAATAATAATAATAATATTTATATAAAATTAATTTTATACAAATATTATATATTAATATTAATATTATAAATATTATATAATAATATTTATATTTATTATATAATATATAACAATATAATTACATTAATACAATAATATTTATATAAAATTAATATCGATTTCTGTCTAGACAGAGACAGTGATTGTCATAGTTTCAACTTAATTATTCTTACTCAAATTGTAACGATCTATTCGGTTGTTTGGAAAGTAATTTCGTTTTTTTCCAACGAGTGTCGTTAATTATATTTTTAAATAGCCAATTTCATTTTCAATTATATTATATATATATTTGCTCATTACATATTTTGACAATTAAAACATTTCAAAATTTAAATTTTCAAAGAAAATTCTTTCAACTCCCATGCAGTTGTTTTTCTTTATTCTTTCTTTTACTCGAGGATCTCGAATATTTCTTAGCTCTAATGTTAAGCAATTATAAAAAGGAAGAAAGTCATAATGGTGACAAATACCATAACTCCAGTCCATGATTGACAAATGACAAATCGTCCGAGAAACAAGGAAAACGCGCGAGTTTGTTCGAACGAACAAGAGCAATATCTCGGCGCAAAGATTTCAAGATCTTCACAAAGGTCCGAGAGACTTTCGCTGCTCTCGCAGATTCGACGGTCAAAGAGGTCAATCCCACCGTGAAACGATCATCGTCGGGGACACATCACGGAAGAGGAGGTTTCTCTCGTTCTTACACGTTCGTTCGTTCGTTCGTTCGTTCGTTCGTAGATTCGTCGAAAGAGTCGATGCGGCACACGAACACGACAAAGTGTACGAGTGTGTGGTGACCGTGACTGTATCTGCGTCGGAGGAAGAGGCACATTACGCTCAATCTACCTCCGCTCCGCTCGACTCCTACCTCGCGTTCCGCGCGATCGTGATCTGCGATCCAAAGTGAGACAAAAACGCGGACCAGTGACTCACACCCTCCCGATATTCGACACGGTTTCATCGACGCGTGGCCACCCGAGCGCGTGTTTCCGCAACGCGAAACTCCGATCCTGAAGAAGCTCGAGAGTCAACTCCGGCAAGAAAAGCGGAACAAGCCATTGCGAAGGAACTTTTGAAATAAGTTGTCGTACGGTGCGCGTGGATCGTACCGACTCTTTCTTTCGAAACGACGTTACAAGCCTCCGGCACAGACCAACGAAAAGAAAAGCTTCAGACAGGATCGAAATGTAAAAGTAAAAGTAAAAGTATTTCTAATCTACGAGCTGTGAAACTTGAAGATTTGCAAGTCCGAGAGAACGTACGAATGAAAGTTCTTGGAAATAAAAGTTTCGGACAGGATCGAAATGTAAAAATAGAAGTAGGTTGCAAATGAAAGTATTTCTAATCTACGAGATGTGAAAACCTGAAAATTTTTTCGTTGGAGTGAACGATTTGCAAATCTGAGAGAATGTTGCAAGTCCGAGGGAACGGACGAATGAAAGTTCTTGGAAATAAAAGTTTCGGACAGGATCGAAATGTAAAAATAGAAGTAGGTTACAAATAAAAGTATTTCTAATCTACGAGATGTGAAAACCTGAAAATTTTTTCGTTGGAGTGAACGATTTGCAAATCTGAGAGAATGTTGCAAGAACGGACGAATGAACTTTCTTGGAAATAAAAGTTTCAGACAGGATCGAAATGTAAAAGTAAAAGTAAAAGTATTTCTAATCTACGAGCTGTGAAAATTGAAGATTTTCTCGTTGGAGGGAACGATTTGCTAGTCCGAGAGAACGTACGAATGAAAGTTCTTGGAAATAAAAGTTTCGGACAGGATCGAAATGTAAAAGTAAAAATATTTCTAATCTACGAAATATAAAAATTGAAAATTTTCTCGTTGGAGGGAAAAATTTGCAAGTCTGAGAGAATGTTGCAAGTCTGAGAGAATGTTGCAAGTCTGAGAGAATGTTGCAAGTCTGAGAGAATGTTGCAAGTCTGAGAGAATGTTGCAAGTCTGAGAGAATGTTGCAAGTCTGAGAGAATGTTGCAAGTCTGAGAGAATGTTGCAAATCCGAGAGAACGGACGAATGAAAGTTCTTGGAAATAAAAGTGTCAGACAGGATCGAAATGTAAAAATATTTCTAATTTACGAAGAAATTGAAAATTTTCTCGTTGGAGGGAACAATTTGCAAGTCTGAGAGAATGTTGCAAGTCCGAGAGAACGGATACATAAATGAACGTTTTTTGGAAATAAAAGTTTCAAATAGAATAGAAATGTAAAAATAAAAATATTTCTAATCTACGAAATGTGAAAATTGAAAATTTTCTCGTTGGAGGGAACGATTTGCAAGTCTGAGAGAATGTTGCAAGTCCAAGAAAACGGATACGTGAACGAACGTTTTTTTGGAAATAAAAGTTTCAAATAGAATGGAAATGTGACAATAAAAATATTTGTAACCTACGAAATATGAGGATAAAAATTTCCGTCGATATTACAAAAGAATTCTCGGTATTTGCAGCAAATATTGGCACTAAAATGTTATTCAACGAATGATACTTGAATGTAAATTAAACGTTCTAAGGTAACTTATTTTCATGGAACTTTTATTATACAGGTACTTTGAAAATATTCTCGTGAGAATGTTATTCAAAAGTGTTCCCAAGTGTAGCGCTTCTTTCTATAAAAGCATTCCATAAAGAAACATATTTTTTCGTACGAAATATTTAATCCTCTGAATTTGATTTGTTTTCAGTCACGTTGCGCGTCCACTTGCACTTATTTTTTGGTAAATTACATAAATTCATGTAGAAACGGCAAAATTTAATAATTTTCATTTACTTATTATTATTATTATTATTATTATTATGTTGACGAATTTACAAAACCTAACTTTGTTTTGTAAATTGATTGTTGTTGAGTTATCACGTAATTTATTTTTTATAATTTTATAATTTTATAATTTTTTGTTGACAAACTTAACAAATTTAGATTATTCTTGAGTTGTTATGTAACTTACATCTGTTGATGAACTTAACAAATTTGGATTATTGTTAATGTGTAACTTATTTTTTATTTTTTTTGTTGACGAACTTAATAAATTTAGATTATTTTTGAGCAAGACCTCGAAGATCACGCAGAGTTCTGCAATAAATTTTTATTGTCACGGCCCCAGCGTAACACAGAGCCGAGAGAATTAAATTCGTGCAGAATTTGTTCAAAAGCGAAAAGAACCTGTTTATCTCGATCCCTGGAGGGGAAGAGTTTCAAGAATCTTCTTGGCTGAAAATTATACTGAAACTGAGATAAGCAGTTTCTAATAGAGTTTCTAAACTTGTTTCATGAAATTTTATATTACGTAGAAATTCGTTGGAAATCGACGATGAGGATGAAGTTAATTATACAGTTGATTAAAATAAAATTGTAGAAAATGAGAACTTCAATGAGAGGAGAGAATTGAGACGAATGTCTGAAATCGTCTGCATGACCATATCAAAATTTTGCAAATGGACTTAACTGGCCAGACTGGTGAAAATTTTCTAGACCTACAACAAGATAAATTCGTGCCGATTGTAATTGTTAAATACGTAAAGTTCACGTAAAATTATAAATTGTTAATTTTTCCTTATTCCTTGCACTCGAGTTTCTCTAATAAAGTAAAGTTTTATACTTTACTCGTGGAATGTAACTGTAAAATACGTAGAATACGTGAAAATTCACGTAAAATTATAAGTTCCAAATTTTTCCCTATTCCTTGCACTCGAGTTTCTCTAATAAAGTTAAATTATAAATTGTAAATTGTTTTAAAACGTTGAAAGTTAAATTATAAATTGTAAATTGTTTCAAAAAGTTAAAAGTTAAATTATAAATTGTAAATTCTTTAAAAAGTTAAAAGTTAAATTACAAATTGTAAATTTTTTTAAAAAGTTAAATTTAAATTATAAATTTTAAATTTTTTCTTATTCCTTGCACCCGGCACATATTCAATAATAAAATAAAGTTCTTTTCATACTTTACTCGTCGTTAAATAACTAATCAATCGCTTAATCACTTATAAACAACGACGATTGGATATCTAAAACTGTGATGCAGGACAGCTTGAAATTTAAGCAAGTGAAACAGCTTGAAAATTGACGCGACGTGACGTTAAAATTGTCTGGCAGTTAATGCTGAAAATTCAGATTGCACGACACGCGACAAGGATTTGTATCTTGCAAGTGCATGCGCCACGTTGATCGCCGGCGTGTCGTTTCCCATTGTTTTTATCAGATCCATCAAACGATCGTGTTTCAACTTCATACCCCGCTTTTTCAATGGAAAAAAACGTTTTCGTTCTTGGCACATGGTTTATGATACTCATCTCTCTCTCTCTTTCTCTCTTTTTCTCAGAGGAAAAAAAGAAGTCGAGATAATCGTGTATACGCGCCTGTTGCACACGTGGCAACGCAGACAATATTGTAGGAAAAATTCGCGGGAACAACGCGATCACGTGACACGTGAGTTGGTAACACTGACCGCGTGCATTCGGTCGAAGAGCATATCGTCTTTAACCTCTTGCGCTGGAATAACGTGCCAGCGCACGTCGAGAATTTTTTGTCCCAAATTGCGACATTTTCCCAGTTTTAAGTATATTTAGACGTAAAAAGGCAAAACAAATGACAAGTTTTACTACTTCCTAATCATTTCTGTCCAGTGATATCATACCGGCGAGTTCAAAAGTAACAGAAAGCGACGAATTATGTATTGTGTACGGTTCGGTCACTCGTTATGGTCCGCGAACCAGTTGCCAAGCGCAAGAGGTTAATGCCAGTCGAAATTAATCTACAAACGCAAATTTTCACACTCTTTTCGAGTTTCTAAAGTAATTTCAGTCTCGAGATAAAAGAGACGTGACATTGAAATTAATCTATAAACGTCAAAAGACGTTGAAAATAACTTTTAGCGTGAATTTTTCTTTAATTTCTTCTTTATTTATTGTCAACATCAATCGAATTTTCAGACCTTTCTAGGAATCGAGTCTCTAAAGTAATTTTAGTCTCGAGATAAGAGAAACATGACATTGAAATTAATCTATAAATATCAAAAGACGTCGACAATAAGAAACTTTTAGTGTGAATTTTTCTTTAATTTCTTCTTTATTTATTGTTAGCATCAATCGAAATTAATTTATAAATGCGAATTTAGTCAAATATTTTTTCGCAATCGAATATCTAAAGTGAATTTAATCTCGAGATAGAAGATACCCCTATTAATTAAATTTTAATATTTAACGATGTTATTCTAAAGCAAGAAACGTCGAAGCTATAAAACTCTTGGCGTGAAATAGTTTTTAAAAATAGTTTTTTCTTCAATCAGTTTCTTTACTTTAATATAAGTGCCACTCGAAGTTAAAACGAATTTCAAACTTTCCTTTTTCAATTGAACTTCATTATTAAATTACATCTTGACACACAAAAAAAAAAGAATTAATTAAATTTTAATATTTAGCAATTTAGTCCAAAAGAAAATATATCGAAGACAAAATCATTTTGAGCCTGAATTTTTTTTTTAATCTTCCGCTTTGTCAACTTTTCCAGAAGTAAAAACAATAAAAAAAAAACGAACCTCCCAAACAAATCACTCTCCAAAGGCTACTCGGGACTAGAAAGTTTCACTTTTGAACTTCCAAACAACGTTAATTAGAAAACAAAATTGACGAGGCAGAGAAATTCAGCGGAATTTCAATATCCAACAACTTTATTCCAAAAGAGAACACATCGAAGACGAGATAGTTTTAACCCTGAGTTTTTCTTTACTTTCTCCTTTATTTCTTAATGTCAACTTTACCATTTGCATTCGAAAGCAAACGAAAAACAAAAATAATAATAACAACAGAGTGAAATTCTCGAGAAATTTCAGAGATTTCAACAGAGGTAACTTCGAACATCTGACGCACCTGACGTTTTCGTTTGATCTACGCGTGACGTTGGCTGTATCTATATCAATTTAAAATACATTAAGGTGGCCGATTATCCAGGAACGTGCAGGTAGTGGGCGTACATAGTTTCGACACAGGAACAATCAGTTAACTGGTTGAACGTTCGCGCTCGCTGGTGTTACAGTCTATGGTGTATGACACGACAGTTAGAGGAAACATTTAGGCGAACGTTAGGCGATGTTACAGCGGTACGTGAGAGAGTGGTACCGCCAGACTGTGAACGATATTATACCTGGCGCTATTACGCGCCATTAAAGCACGTTAAGCAGCGTTTCCAACGCGTTCGTAAGGTCAGGTACATGGGAATCACGTAGAATCGTTTTTCTAACGTGCGCACATTCGAATGATTAATCGTAAGACACCTCGACTTTTTCAATTATATTTTCACTCTCGAACGATGGGAGCCATCAAATGGCCAATTCATAGTTTTCGTAAAATTTTCATAATTTTGTAAATGTGAAATAGTCTACGTAATGTGTTAGAGATTGAAGCGATTCTTTTGTTAAATTAAAGCTTGTGTACTCTGAAGTTTTTCCATTTCTTCTTTCTTTTTTTTACTTTAATGGTAAACTTTTAGAGAAATTTTTTGTGCTTTAATTCATTGTCTAAAGCTACTAACTATTAAAGTATTCTTAATTTTCATTAGAAATTTTGTAAACTTGAAACAGTATGTCAAGTATTAAAGATTGAAGTGATTTTTTTGTCAAATAAAAACTTGTGTACTCTGAAGTTTTTCCATTTCTTCTTTCTTTTTTTTTTATTTTAGTGTAAACTTTTATAGAAATTTTTTTGGTGCTTTAATTCATTGTCTAAAGCTATAACTATTAAAGTATTCTTAATTTTCATTAGAAATTTTGTAAACTTGAAACAGTATGTCAAATATTAAAGATTGAAGTGATTTTTTTGTCAAATAAAAACTTGTCTACTCTGAAATTTTTCCATTTCTTCTTTCTTTTTTTTACTTTAATAGTAAACTTTTATAGAAATTTTTTTGGTGCTTTAATTCATTGTCTAAAGCTAGACTAGAATTGTTAAAGTATTCATAATTTTCATTAGAAATTTTGTAAACTTGAAACAGTATGTCAAGTATTAAAGATTGAAATGATTCTTTTGTCAAATAAAAGCTTGTGTACTCTGAAGTTTTTCCATTTCTTCTTTCCTTTTTTTATTTTAATGTAAACTTTTATAGAAATTTTTTAGTGCTTTAATTCATTGTCTAAAGCTAGAACTGTTAAAGTATTCATAATTTTCATTAGAAATTTTGTAAACTTGAAACAGTATCTGTCAAGTGTTAAGGATTAAAGTGATTCTTTTATAAATTAAAAGCTTATGTGCTCTATTGTACTCTAAAGTTTTTCTTCTTTTTTTTTACTTTAATGTCTGTGAAAGAAATTTTGTGGTGCTCCAATCGTTGGTAATAATTAAACGATGTGTTGATATCATTATTCAAAGATTTATGTTTCTAATTTTTGGCAAAAGAAAATTTTCATTTGTATTTATACAAATACAAACTTTCAACTTTGGTCTAATATATACTGTCTTGAAGGATTAAATATATACAGTGGCTCTGGAAAATATTTGTACGTTGAATGAAAAGTCGTCAATGTTTTAAATTCTTAATAAAAAAGAAGAAAGATCGTACAATTTATTTGAAGAAGTCGTTGCAAAGAGGAAACGTCTCAATCTTCAAGTCTCGCAGATTCAGTTGAAATGAAAAACGATTTTCAGTGTTTGAATTCGCAAAATTTTCGAGAGAGAAGCTCCTTCGTTTCGAAAGAATACTGCAGGAAAGCACAGGCCTCAAAAATGAGCCCAGGCAGATCATCCTGCGATAATTCTTCCTTCAAAAAATTAACAGCAGTTTAAAATATCGATAATTCAATATATTCAATGTATTCTATGTCCACTGTACGTTCGATCATATGCAGAACCGTTTTGACATTCTATGACGCGAGACTATGTAAATTGAAAGTTACGTATTCATCCGTTTGTTTATTCATGAATATTGAACGCGTATCTACATATTTTATCGCGTGTCATTTGCAGAGAGTTAAATGACCACTCTTTCTTTTTTTCTTTCTTTCTCTCAAACAACTGTTTCCAAGTTGAAATGCAAAATAATCATCGAGTTGGACTCTACGATGATTCGAGTGAAAAAAAAAGAAAATATACGTTATTTAGCAAGTTGTCGGTCGCGGACAAAATACGAAAGGATTACTCTGCGTTTAGCTGATGGCTTCGTGGTCACAGAAGGAAGTACCACGGACTTGTACAAGGAACAGAATACAACCATCTCCTTTCGAAAAGATTCGGGATCCAATATTCCCTCTTTCGGGCAGATCCAGCTCTCACAGAAAGTAAGAAAGGAAAAAAAGAAGGAGACTCTTTCATACTCTGCGAGACGTATTTGGTAAACGGGATCGACTATGAGCTGGTGTTATTCAAAAAATATTTATAATATTATCTTTGTCGCTCCATTTACTCTCTCTCTCTCTCTCTCTCTGTTTGCTGTATCCTCTCGAGTGTAAGAGAGATTCGAGAGATAAAGACCAATCGATTTTGGTTATTTTTGATGATGTTTTCATCAACGCTCGGGACGAGCATATTTTATCAGAACTGTCTGATTTGAGAAAAAGAATTCGAGCTTTATTCAATTCAAAGAATTCAATTTGTGGTTTATATTAAATTGTGCCAATAATAACTCGAGAATTACATATAAAGACGAGACTTTCGATTGGTGGGAAATTTTTCTAACACTGTAGGGTCCTGTTGCAAATAATAATAAATACATAGTTTCTACGAAATATACACAGTATTGCCAATACAGTATAAGTAAACTATCTATACAATCGTAATCAAAACTGTGGTCACTCTATGATTAATGACTTTCATTACTTCCCTTATTCCTTAATCGTTATTAATACTCTGAGTATTACACGTTGACTATAATTGTTGATCGTTAATCGGATAACGTTTTTCGCCCAACACAAATGCCATTTCAACGCAAGAAAAGTAGCCAATCATAGAATATTCGACGAACGTAAAAATACACATATTGGGTATACACGTGCAATTTTTTGAAAGAATAATCTCCAAATCATATAATGTATATTAATTTCATCAATGACGGTGCGAATAATAATACTAATAATATAATATAATAATAATATATAATACAATAATAATAATATTAATAATATAATATAATAATAATATAATAACAATAATAATAATAATAATAATATAATATATAATAATATATAATACAATAATACTAATAATATAATATAATAATAATAATAATAATATATAATACAATAATAATAATACTAATAATATAATATAATAATAATATATTATTTGTATTATTTATGTAAATAATAAATTATTTATATTATTCATTATTTATATAAATATATTATTTATATTATTCATTATTTATATAAATATATTATTTATATTATTCATTATTTAAATAAATATTGACTATTAAAATTAAACTATTATTATTATTATAATACAACTTAATAGTTATAGATTATTATTATTGTATTATAATAATTATCATTATTAACCAGACACCGAAACTATCCGATTTCCGACGGTGTCCTATTAACCTCTTGCGCACGTTGAGAATTTTTTGTCCCAAAAATTGCAATATTTCCTCAGTTCCAAGTATATTCAAGTATAAGCCGGGCAAAGCAAATAATTGATTTATTACTTCTCGATAATTTCTATCCAGTGATGTCATACCGACGAGTTCAACGGGAGAAAAGAAAGCGACGAGTTATTGTGTAAGGTTTTGGTCGCTCGTTATGGTCCGCAATCAGCCGCCAGCGCAGGCGGTTAAAAAAAGTCCATCGCCGAATAAAAATTCTGTTGCTAAAATGAACGTTTCATTTTAGCAACAGCGACACGTCCCTGCGTGTTTGTTGTTCGTTAACTTTCGTTCGTTGTTTCGCTGAACGTTGGACGAAGAGGAGAGACGTCTTTGTAACCTCTCGGTGATGCAAGATGTCTCCCCGTTTCGAGTTATTCGAGTAAATGGGTTTTAAGAGGCAGAAAAGAGAAAGAGAGAGAGAGAGAGAGAGAGAGAAAGAGAGAGAGGACACGTCTCGCGTTCGATGAAAAGGTAGGGAAAAAAATTTTTTAAGAGTGAAAATGTCACGGTCGTTCTAAGGTCGACGCATTTAATTACACACGTCCCGCGACCTTTGTGTGAACGACTTATCGAATGCTTTATAAAGGTTGTTATTGCAAAAGGAAAAGTGGTGGAAATCGACCGACCTGGTTGACATTAGAAGACGAGAACGATCCCTTTGTTGAAAGAGAAAGGAAGAAAAAAAAATATGTCTAAACTGTCTCTTGGACGCTAATTTCGATTCGTAGAACGAGAATGTCACTGATTCATCGTATGATCTTGACTATGAAAGGAACAACACGAAATATTTATTAATTCCATTTTGTAAAATACCGATCGTTTCTCATCTGTCGTATCCTGATTTAAAAATGAAGAAGATCAGAGAAGCTTCAGAGATCTTGAGTCACTTTCAGAATAAAACAATAGACAGAACGTTTGTAAATTTCATTTTGTAAAATGCCAATAAGAAAAGGAACTTTAAAAAAAAAGAAACATCGAAGATCTTCAGCCATTTTTGGAATAAAATAATCAACAGAATATTTGTTAGTTTCTTTTTATAAAGTACCAATAAGAAAAGGAATTTTTTTCTCTGAAAAGAAAACCGAAAAGAAAAAGATCTTGATCCACACTTTGGAATAAAATACTAAACAGAACCATTTGTGAATTTCTTTTTGTAAAATACCAATAAGAGCAAAAAAAAAAAGGAGTGCTTCCTCTAAAAAGACATCGAATATTTCGAGCCACTTTTAGAATAAAGCAAAACATTTGTGAATTTCTTTTTGTAAAATATCAATAAAGAAAAAGAGAGAGATATTGAAATCCACTTTCAGAATAAAATAATAAAACAGAGTATCTGTCGGTTTCTTCTTATAAAATACTAATACAAGAAAGAAAGTACTGATAGGAAAGTTAAAATTGTAAAATATCACTGTGAGAAAGAATCTTCTCCCTACAAAAATTATCTTCAGATCTTCCTCGCTATTGTCTTATTAATTTCGCAAAGTAACGGCGCGTCTCTATCCCAAAACTTTCCCGAAACTTTACGAAATGAGTCTCCTCTCTTCGGCAGGTAAGAAACAAGACACCCGGTGTGTAAAAGCACTTCTCGAAAGAACTGGTTCGCCAGCGTGTCCGCGTCGTTTCTGATACTTTGTGAACAGGAGGGAGAGGCACCTCTCTGAAATTACGAACACCTACAGAGCTTTTCATACTCGGTGAAAAGAGCATTATTCTCCGTTTAATCTCGGCCCGTCCGTTCATCCTCTTTCTTTTCTCTCTCTCTCTCTCTCTCATCTCTGTTTTCGATAAATATTTAGATACACGTTCGCGTAATTGTCGGCCGCAATTCCGAGAGTCCTTCGCTGCGGCAACTGTCTCGCAGGATTAATTAATTACCGAGGACAACCGTAAGCCGCCACGCATCAGCGTGAAACGACCGTGATGATTTATTATCGTCGAAACGTCGTTTTTCAACCACGATTAACTGCCACGAAAAATGACACCAGGCTTGTTACCTGTGCATCAGTATATCAATAATTCTCCGGCTTGAGCGAATTTGTTTCTTTTGTTAAATGTTTTCGATGCTAACTTGCCGCTTTTTTTTAGAAGCGTGTGCCTACACTGACGACAGTAATGACAATTATACTCTTTGAAAAGAGCATGCGCGGCTGTTGTAAAATTCAATTAAATACACACAGGAAATATCGCTAGTTTCTTTTTTTTTTTTTTTTTTCTTAAATCGATAATTTTATTGTTTAACTTGATTGATAGTAATTGATATTGGTTAACAATAATTAGCATTAACAGCAAGAAAATATTCAGAAGTGATGTGAAAAAGAACTAGTCAAGTCCAAAATTTACAAGTACGTTTCGTTTCTCGCGGAAAATTTAATTCAAGTAACAAATTGCAATTACATTTCTCGCATGACGAGTATACTCGTCATTGCAAAAGAAACTGCCATTTTTCTAACAAGTGTTCTATAATAAAACTCAATTCTTAATCCTTTCAAGATTCCAGTATTATAGGAGCCACAGATGGTTATTAAAATTTTATAGTAATCTAAGTTATTTAATTTAATTTTATTTCGTACTTTCGGTAATTCTACAGTTCTTCAGTTCCCTCTCGAATTTGACACGAATTTGTTCCTCTCATTAAATCTCCTGATTTCAATAAATTCGATTCTCCAATGTCACTTTTGTCCAATAACTGCATAAACTCTTAATAAATAATAAATTTTGCATAAATTTTTAATTCTAAAGCGTTACAAAGGCATTCTAGCACTACAGATGACTATTAAAATTTTAGAAAAATCCAAGTTATTTAAGTTTGTTTCGTATTTCACGCTGTTACCGACGGAGATCGGTAATGTCGCAGAACGAAATCAAATCAAAAATCGCGGGACCGCTGTTGCGCAACTTTTCACTGTTCTCCGACGCCGATTCCAACTTTTGACCTCGTGAAACAATTAATTGTATCGTTTCAATCTAAAAGAGGAAAAAGAAAACACGACTGTTGGGAATAACAAGGAAAAGGCACTTGACGTTTAAAAAAAAAAAAAAAAAAAAAGGAAGGCTCTTTTGCGGTTTTTGCGGACGAAACGATCCAACGAGGGTGTCTAATTACTTTCCATTTTCCAACCCGCGAGAAATAAAAAGGACCCGTTGGGAAACTAAAAGAGAGAGAGAGAGAGAGAGAGAAGAAAAACAGGAGCGCGAGAATCCGAACCGGCCGAACAACCTCGAAAGCGCCTCGTTTCTCACCGTAATTACGAGCAACTCAGTCACCTACAATTGAGAGCAAACAAACGTTTATTATTGCTCGCACGTGTCCACGTGTTTGCTTTCTGAAATAGCAACAGCGTCCCAGCTAGCCATAAAGCCGGATAATATAGACGAGAAACACGAGTTGTTCGTGTACACGCGTGCCTATGTACCATACGTATGTTACGACGAACAAAAGTGGAATTAGAAAAGATACCGAGGAATTTTTCTTTCTTTCTTTTTGTCTTTTTAGATTCAGTCGAGT
The DNA here is from genome assembly GCF_011392965.1 of Frieseomelitta varia. Classification (NCBI taxonomy): domain Eukaryota; kingdom Metazoa; phylum Arthropoda; class Insecta; order Hymenoptera; family Apidae; genus Frieseomelitta; species Frieseomelitta varia. Next base: position 60,793 of record NW_025110436.1, on the reverse strand, counting down.
CCTGAGACGAGGATTTTCCACGGTAAGACAACTGCAACACCTGTTTCGAAACGGTCCGCGACATTAATAAATTAGAGATGTAAGAATAGTGGAAAAAAGAGATATAAAGAGATATAAAAATGTAAAAATAGAGATATAAAAGAGATATAAAAATAGTGGAAAGTTTCACTAAAGAGATATAAAAATAGTGGAAAGTTTCGAAGATTTAGATTAGAAAAATAGGATATAAATTTATTTAATTTATTTAATTTTTTATGCAATAAAATTTGAAGAATTCGAGTGTAGGAGAAGAGAGCGGTGAACAGAAATCCTCCAATAAACTATTAACAGCGCGCGGATCTAATCAGACTACATGCGGCTAAGAGTGCCAGGGATCAATTAGATCAATTAGAAATTGCTGCTTCTACACTTCGCGATGAAACGGTATCGGGGATGATAACGAAACATTTTCGTCACATATTTCTACGTGTCTTTGCAAATGACAAAGAATTTTCATTTAACTCTTAAGTGATTGAAAGAATTATTTATTTAATTGTCGAAGCCTCTTCTAATTTTAAATTGATAATTGTATTATGCATCGATGTTGCTGTTCTAAGGTTTACACGATTCTTTTTTTAAATGATCTTCAATGTCAATTTTATTTAAACTTTACTTTCAGTTTGAATTTTATTTTCGTGTTCCAAATTGATACGAATTAAAGGGTTCAACTGTGAAAACTAAAATTGAACGTCTGGTTCAGAGTTAAACAAATAAAGAGTTCATTATGGCAATCGTCAAATATTGTCGAAGAGATTCGATTTTAATTTCTTTGGATCTCTACGAAAGTGTTTGGAGACTTGTAAAAACTTCTCATGAATATATTCGGTATATAAAGTAATTGGATTTCTTTCCAATAGATAAACAGGTAGGCAGTGCCCGAGCGTGCTTGAAAAATTTACACCTAACCAATCCTCTACGGCGAAATGTAAATTAGTTTACAAGATAAACACCAAAACCGAGCGAACAGGATCTTCGATCGTCGAATGTCGAACATTTCAAGCCGAATTTCCTTAACCTCTTGCGCTAGAATGACGTGCCACTCAGGTCGAGAATTTTTTTATCCAAAATTGTAGTATTTTCTCAGCTTTAATTATATTTAAGTAAAACAAAATAGGCAAAATGAATAATAAATTTATTACTTCTCAATAATTTCTATCCGGCGATATCGTACCGACGAGTTCAAAAAGAAAGCGACGAATTATTGTGTACGGTCTGGTCACTCGTTATGGTCCGCAATCTTAAAAAAACTTTAACCTCTTGCGCTGCACGTGCCACTCACGTTGAGAATTTTTCGCTCCAAAATTGTAATATTTTCTCAGCTTTAATTATATTTAAGTAAAACAAAATAGGCAAAATGAATAATAAATTTATTACTTCTCAATAATTTCTATCCGGCGATACCGTACCGACGAGTTCAAAAAGAAAGCGAATTATTGTGTACGGTCTGGTCACTCGTTATGGTCCGCAATCTTAAAAAAACTTTAACCTCTTGCGCTGGAATGACGTGCCACTCACGTCGAGAATTTTTGATCCAAAATTGTAATATCTTCTCAGCTTTAATTATATTTAAGTGAAACAAATAATAAATTTATTACTTCTCAATAATTTCTATCCGGCGATACCGTACCGACGAGTTCAAAACGAAAGCGACGAATTATTGTGTACGGTCTGGTCACTCGTTATGGTCCGCAATCTTAAAAAAACTTTAACCTCTTGCGCTGGGATGACGTGCCACTCACGTCGAGAATTTTTGATCCAAAATTGTAATATCTTCTCAGCTTTAATTATATTTAAGTGAAACAAATAATAAATTTATTACTTCTCAATAATTTCTATCCGGCGATACCGTACCGACGAGTTTAAAAAGAAAGCGACGAATTATTGTGTACGGTCTGGTCACTCGTTATGGTCCGCAATCAGTTGCCAGCGCAAGTGGTTAAAATCGGCGACCGACACCTCCCCCTCACGAGGATGTGCTCCCTCGTAAGAGCAAAGACATTCTAATTAACTCGAACAGATATCCGCGTAATGGGACTGGAAATGGATTCAATTAAGGGAGTAGTAGCTGAGGGGATGGATATCGTGTCCTCCGGTGGTCGTCTTTCGTTTCGTCGTTAATGAAAATTCGTGATTACGGTGTGTTGCTCGCGGTTGGTGAAACGCGCTTTATTCCGCGGAGGATTTCTCCGCAACTACGTTACATACGTACGTACGTACGTACGTACTTGCAGATTACGTTAGAGGTTTTAATTAGCAGCCGACCGAGCGCGTCTAGCCGCGTTTACGTGCATACACGCGCTCGTTGCACCGTCGTCGTCGTTTGAAACACGTTCGTTGGATCAAACGACGCCGATCGTCCGGTCGCAAATCGCGACGACGCCATCGTTTAACGGGAATCGAGCTGCGCCGGTTTAATCGCCGGTTGCCCCGCTACGCGACGTATGTTTGCTCGATCGCCCCCTCCCGCTCCAACCCCTCTGTTGTTCGCGAATGCACGATGCACGATCACGTCGCCGTTGTTGTCCGCTAATGCTCGATTGCACGAGCCGCTTAAAGGGTAATTACGCATTATCGCGTCCCGCGATCTGATAAGCCGATAAGCAGAAAAATTTCAGACGTCTTTAGATACAGTGATCGCGGTTTGAAGATCGCGCGTCGATGCTCAAACTGTGACTTGGTAATTTATTGTTGTGTATAGTAAAAAAGAAGTCAACTGTGACTCATTTTGAAGCTTGAAACTTTTTTAATTTTTATTTATTTTTTTGAGTGCATTTTTTATGAGATGTTTTTACATTATACAGTATTGTTCTGAGTGAGATGTTTTCACGTCGTGTAGTAAATAGGATTTTTTTTTTTTTTTTTTTTTTTTTTTTTTTGTAGAAATAATAATGTGTGAAATCATTGAAAATTTTTCTTAGAAATCTAGGCTATGGATTTTGAAGTACAATTTTCTTTGGCTATTGATTTTTATTATGTCTGGTATTGACTGTTGATTTTGTTATTATCATAGTCATTTGAAATCTAAAAATTATCGATGTTTGAACAATCGTAACTTGGTAAAAAGAAGACACTAAACTACGATTCATTTTGAAACGTGAGGACTCTGAAAGCATTCTCGAAAATGTCACTAACTGCCATAGTATGCAACATCACTGAAACATTTTTTTAACTATCCAATCTGCTATGGACTCGAAGAATCCTAAAATCTGATATACGATTTTCTTTGACTGCTGATTTTTACATTATAGTGAGTGTCGTTTGAAATCGTATACCTGAAAATTGTTATACATCTAAAAATTGTCGACATTTAAACTGCACGTAATTTCACAAAAAAAAAAAAAAAAAAAGGAATTGCAATAATCAACTAGAGCTCGAGATTTTAAAGCGCGAGACTTAATTTCTTTTTGCAATTTTTTTTTTTTACGTTACAGAAGATAACTTTCTTCTCGACAAAATGTTACTAATAAAATCATGATAGCTTTCTTCTCGAAAAATGTTACTAATAAAATCAAAAGAAAAATTTTTCCAATGACCAAATCTTCTACGGATTTAAAGATCGAGACCTGCCCTTTAATGAGTAGAGCACACAATTGCAGTATGCAAGAATACCTGAACTATTCAAAACACAGTACCAGTTATAACAGAGTCATCTTTCAATTACTTCCCTCTCGCACTGTATTTCTCAAATATTTGCAGGAACTTCAGATCTGTCTATTCAGACGGTTAACTAAACACAGGCGACAACTCGACAAAGTAGACATAACCAAGGAGGAACGTTAAATATAGAAAAATAGACAGACAATTGTGGAAGTGAAAGACGTTTGATTAAGTCGAGCGAACGATTTTTAACGCGTTTGATAATACCAATGACAAAGTTATTAAGTTAAATCGTTAAGATTTCTATCATGGACGTCATTTTTTCCATAATTCTGCAATTTGTATTTTATGTGCACAGTCCTAAATATTTGCGTAGATCTCGTCTGACAATGGGCGCGAGAAAGTAGACACAACCCGTACTAAGTCAGACAAGACGAAACATTACACACAAAGGTAGGAAGACAAATATTTATTTACAAAGTGAATCGTGTATCATCTGTAACATTCAGGAAGTTTCCCCGAGCTGAAAGATGTATTGTCAATCGTTTTCCAATATTTTCTTCATTATTAAACCATTAAGAATCAAGAAATATCATAACGTTGAAAATACGCCAGTATTTTCTCCTAATTTTATGCAATTTCAGTTGGAAGAAATGGTAAAGAAAAAAAAAATGCTGAAGATCAGAAAAAAACATATATATATATATATATATACATATATATAATTTATAAAGTTATAATATAATTAAATAAAGTTTTATAATAAAAGTATATTTTAGTAATAATTAAAAATTAATAAAATTATTAACAGTTTAAAGCAATGAAAATGAATTTTTTAAAAATGAACAAAGTAAAATTTATTTTATACCTTTTGTATCAGGGCTAATTAATTCATTTTTAATAATTTTAATTATCTCGAAAGTAAGTGATCTAAATATATATAATTATTTTTGTTGTAAAATAAAAAAGATAAATATATTTAAAAATTAAATGTTCGTCATTTATTAATATCTAGTTTTTTTTTTTTTAAATAAATTTAACTCATTCTCCGTATAAGTTGCGAGAAAATCTCGAATTTTTTATTACTCCACATTCACTCTTGTCTCAACAATCAGAAGAACTTTCAACGTTAATGAGAGAGGATAACTTTGGAGAATAACTCGGGAATCAACAACGATTTCATCGTACTTCCTTCTAAACTAGAGAAATTTTTTTTAGCAAACACGAGAAAATATACGATTTGAAACTAACAAAAATGAGAGAGAGTCTTTCGTCCCCTGTCCCCTGCGCTTCAGACGTAGCTTTTCAGACGTCTGAAGCGAGTGCTTTCACGCGTGAGATGATTAATCCGCTATTCTTATGCATAGGGAACCATTCGTGTTCCTTTGATGTCAAGCAGATACAAACCGAACGTGTTGCACTAAGAATAATGGATTTTCCCCAATTTTCTGACGTTCCTTCGCTTGAAATATATAAATGGAATAGACCTTCTAACGTAAGATTAGAAAAGGAAGTTGTTCGCTCATCAATGTTCGCCAAATTGAAATTTCAACCGTGAAACAAAATTGTTCACCGACAGCTCGAAGCTTCTATTTTCAAAATGCTCCAGTCATTTTATTCTAAGGTGTTCTTACGCTATGATACTGACAGCAAAATTAAAACAATTCTCTCCTCGAAAATGTTATAAACACAGTATGTGAAAATATCAAAAAAATTACAATAATTTATTTACGATATAATTATAAATTTATTACAATATAATATGTTTATAATATAATCACAATAATTTATTTATAATATAATTTACTTTAAATAAATTATTTACAATATATATAATTACTATAATTATTACTTTAAATAAATTATTTATAATATATAATATATATTATTTATAATATAGTTATAATAATTTACTATAAAATTAAAATAATTTATAATATATAACTATAAATTTACTATAATATAATATATTTGTAATATAATTTTTTTCACGACTAAAATTCCAATAGATTTGAAGATTGAAGTCTCCTCTTTGATGTACGATTTTTTTTTCTTCACCAATTTATTGAACTTCGATTATTGAACTTGGAGAAAAATTCAAGAAATTTTCAAGTAAAGTTCAATAAATTGACAAAGAATAAAAATTGTATATAGTAAATTTCGAGGAATCGTTGTAGACTCGATTGTGAAGAAAATTTTCGAATGTTTTTACGCACTATGACGATTTATAGCAGAGGTGGCTAACTGGCGACTCTTGCTCCCCCCACTTGTGTCGCGGCCACAATACTATACTAATTAGGTGCATATGCATACGTATAAATTGTTTCCTTCGCCGTAGCTGTTAAAGTTAAAGGAAGATGAGGAAAGTCGTTTGTGTGAAACACAGTGGGGACTAATTTTCACGGTGGAGGAACCAACAGACTGATTTACAACATCTTCGAGAAGAGATTCACTTTGCCATCTGCTACACGACGCAGAAACATCTTAAAATAAAACGAACGCACTTTAATAATAGAAGCATCGAAACGAGCTCGGGTTTATTGTCGTACGATTTCTCTCTACGAAATGATAATACATCAAAGGCGAAGACAGAGTGACGGAGGAGGAGGATTTCGGGGCTCGATCTCATCGAGCAAATTCGAACGGCTCGACACGCGAGAGCGTGTGCTTAAACTGGGCGTGCAATGTGGTCAGAATCAGTTTCGTATAGATTTCGTATAAATTCCTAAACAAGGTCACACGAATTTCACAACTCCCTCAAAACCTCAGGATCGACCAGGGACTCGAGCATCGTAACTTGGCATCATCCATGTTTCATGGAATTATCGAGGCTAGCGCAGCACACGCCCCGGTTAATTAATTAAGCAAACAGGCTCGCGAAATTCGGAATCTCGCGTATCACGCTCGTTTAAAAATGATAGAAATAACGAGACGAGAAATGAGAAATTTGTTTTTCGACGAGACTGGTACAACTCTTTTTCTCTACGCGGTATATCTTTAATCTTCGCCCGAATATTACGAGGCAATCCCGCGAGAACGATGGAAATTTCCTCGAATAAATTTTCACCGTTAATGAAACAAACCACGGCGGCTCTCCCGACGCTCCTCGACGCACGACATTCGACGCGAAATGAGATTTCCGTGGCTCGATTCGCAGCTGTCCCCGCGGAGAATTCAACGCCGTTAAGAAATCGAATGGGAGGAAGAATTCGCTAAGAATTTCACTCAATTCTCTTCAATTTTCCTACTTTTTGCGCCAGCATTGTGTCGTTATTTAAGATGCGACGTGCATGCACGCGGAATAATTTGTGTATACAGGGTGGTCCAAAATAACAGGCGATAACCCGAGTGTTTCATACTTCGCGAATTGTTGACAAATTGTAACTAAATTTCCCTTTTTTCTTTATTAATTAACGATAGAATTGAAATACAATTTTTTTTATAAGACATGTTCAAAATGAGCACCTTTAGATTCCAAGACGCTTTTTAAAATTTCCGCTCGCACATTCGTGCAGACGTTCGTTATATTTTATTTTCGTTAATATTTTGTTATATATATATATAATAAATAATTTGTTACATATTAGCTTTCTGTAAAACTTTTTTCTAGTTGATCCATTGACATTTTTCGTTCCAAAATCGACCAAACTGAAAACTCTATAAAATTACGATAAGGAGAATTCGAAGGTCAACCATTTTTATCTAAAATTTCCGAAAACAATTCTTTGCAGAGAATAACCGACGAATTTGTTGCATGTGCAGGTGTCCAGTTCTGCTGAAGAATCCAATGTCGATTTTCAAAATAGTTTTGTGCCCAGGGTACAGGTTAAGTTGTGTACAAAATTATATGAATAGGTTAGGTTACGTACAAAAATATATAAAAAGGTTAGGTTATGTGCAAAACTATACAGACAGGCTAGGTTGTGTACAAAACTATATGAACAGGTTAGGTTACGTACAAAACTATATAAAAAGGTTAGGTTACGTACAAAACTATATAAAAAGGTTAGGTTACGTACAAAACTATATAAAAAGGTTAGGTTACGTACAAAACTATATAAAAAGATTAGGTTATGTACAAAATTATACAGACAGGCTAGGTTGTGTACAAAACTATATGAACAGGTTAGGTTACGTACAAAACTATATAGAAAGGTTAGGTTACGTACAAAACTAAATGAACAGGTTAGGTTACGTACAAAACTATATAAAAAGGGTAGGTTACGTACAAAACTATATAAAAAGGTTAGGTTACGTACAAAACTATCTAAACAATCGTATGAAAGCATTTGGCGATTACATTGCGGCAAGATAAAACGCGGGAAATTTAAATCGCCAGTTGTTTAGGACCATCCTGCAATCTGCGTGAACGTGAGATGTTTTTGCACTTGTGCTTGCAATTATTCTTCAAACGTCTATGCAAATCCATGTTTTTGGCAACTGGTTTGCCAAGAAAATAAGAAGATCGCGTCTCGACTCGAAAATCAAGTATAAGAGAATAATTAAGTTTATCAAGAATAAAAATAGAAAGAATAATTAAGTTTATTAAGAGATTAAAAGCTGCTGTTTTGTGCAACACGACTTGTTCATTTGTGCTTGCCGAAGTATAATATCACGCGTACATTGACACAGTAGAGTTTTGCAAAGGAACGTGAAACTCGTGAAAAAAAAAAAAAAAAAAAAAAAAAAAAAAGAAAAAAAAAAAAAAAAAAGAAAAGGAAAAGAGAAAGAAAGAAAGGTTTCGAGGAAACTGGGTTAGGCGACGTTACACCGTGTGAAAATTAATCGTGGAAATTTACCGGGGAGTCAGTCGCTCCGTTTTAATTAGCCGGTTAAAGCAGCTTGCCAGGAGGAGCTGGATAATTAAGGAGCAAACCTACGGCTGGAGAAAGAACGAAGCCGGACCCCGTTCATTTATCAGAATTAATTCCTTGACGAACGCCTGCATACTCCGCGACGATCTCGCGTTCTTTCACGTTAAAGGCTAAAATTTGTTGCCATTTGAAAATATCAGTTAATGTGATTCTTTTCTTTTTTTTTTTTTTTTTT
>NW_025110436.1:634-52098 GCF_011392965.1 Frieseomelitta varia | reverse complement strand
TTTTTAATGGAACGTTGATGTTGTCCGAAGATAATAATAAAGTGAAAGCGAAGTAAGTAAATCATTAAGCAGACATTGAGGCCCGAGTGATTTTACACGATTGATTAATTGATTTAATAATAACAATAATGAAAAAAAATTGAATCGCCGAGATCTGATAATAAACAAATTTGAAATTCGACAAATTTGCCGGTTTGTCACCCGTGAAAGTAATCTAACGTGGCAGAGTGAAACAAAATGTCACCGTTTCTCAATTTTAATCAGTCTCCGTTCTATTATCATGCACGGTTATTCGTGTAACACGAGTCCCGCGGGGTCTATACTTGATACTAGATAAAGTTCAAGATAAAGCGCGTTACTGCTCGTTGTTATTCCAACGACACTTTAGAAACCGCCAGACATTGTTTTAATAAATTTAATTTAACTCGAGATACGAGTGAAATGTCTGATGGTTATGTAGGCTGCTGTGCAGGATAAATTAATCATTACAAATATATGAATATGTTGCAACAAAATCTATATGTTGGAAAGTAAGGATAACGAAAGTAAAAAGAATATTCCTGTTTTTTCGCAAAAATGCAATAAAAAGAGAATTCAACACAAGCTGCAAATAAAAATGTATAACAGCTAAATAATTACTATTTATATTCTTTAATTATTTACTATTATTTTAATTATATTTACTATAATTAATAATTATAGCTAAATAATTACTATTTATGTTTTTTAATTATTTACTATTTTTTCAATTATATTTACCATAGTTACTAATTATAGCTAAATAATTACTATTTGTATTTTTTAATTATTTACTATTTTTTCAATTATATTTACCATAGTTACTAATTATAGCTAAATAATTACTATTTGTATTTTTTAATTATTTACTATTTTTTCAATTATATTTACCATAGTTACTAATTATAGCTAAATAATTACTATTTGTATTTTTTAATTATTTACTATTTTTCAATTATATTTACCATAATTATGGCTAAATAATTACTATTTATATTTTTTAATTATTTACTATTTTTACAATTATATTTACCATAATTACTAATTATAGCTAAATAATTACTATTTATATTTTTTAATTATTTACTATTTTTTCAATTATATTTACCATAATTACTAATTATAGCTAAATAATTACTATTTATATTTTTTAGTTATTTACTATTTTCTTAATTATATTTACCACAATTACTAATTATTATTATTATTATAGCTAAATGATTACTATTTATATTTTTTAATTATTTACTATTTTTTCAATTATATTTACCATAATTACTAATTATAGCTACATAATTACTATTACTTATTACAGGCTATGATCAGACGAAAGAATCTCATTTAAATCTCATATTTGCAATTATTCACAAGCGTCAAAATTTGTACAAAAAGCACACGGAACGTTTCTGTCTTTCGCGAAAGTGCCAACAAGAAGAGAATTCACTCAAGCTGCAAAATGAAATAAAATTGAACAGGCATTGTACAAGCTGAGATATACATATTGGATATATCTCATCTATTTGCAATTATTTACAAATGTCTATGTCCTTGTCAAAAGTAAAGAGAACGAGACTAAAGGGAATATTCCTGTTATCTCTTTTCTTTTTTTTTTTTTTTTTTTCACAAAAACGACGACGAGAAGAGAACGACGTGTTCTCGATCCAGACCAACCTTCGAATCTCTCTTTGTTCGCCGACACTTTGCTCGTTGTCCACGGCGAGTGTAAGCTCTCGCCCACTTGGGCCGAGAAAATGGTACCTCTTTGCGCTCGGCAGCCCGGCCACGATTCAGCCACTTTGTGACCGTCGCGAAATTTTTCACGACGCGATTCGTGAGAAAAAAAAAAAAGAAAAAATAAGGAAGGAGAGATTATTTTCGACCACGGTGTCACGGACATTGCGACGACGAGAATGTCATTCGTTGCGAAAATAATCTGGCGATGAGTCGGCACGCAACGTGGAATTATTTTTCGAGGATTGAGATCTCGTGGGATTTATTAATTGCGTTGCGTTCACATCCGGTCGCGTGATCATTTAACAAGCTTCGTTGATCAAAGAATAAATAAATCGTGCTCTTGCTGACGATAATAGAGCGAAATTCTTTCAAGCTTTGAATTGACCTCTTGCGCACGCCGAGAATTTCTTGTCGGAAAATTGCAATATTTCCTCGGTTCTGCGTGTATCTAAGTGTAACCCAGGCGAAACGAGTAATAAATTCTAAGGCTAGTGACTCTAGTCACCGACGAGTTCGAGAAGAAAGCGACAAAATTATCGTGTACGTATCGGTCACTCGTTATGGTCCGCAAACCGGTTGCCACAGCGCAAGTGGGTTCATCCGCGAAAACTTCAGTTCACGTTGCGTCGATTAAACGTATATAGGTTCCTCCCTTGAAGTGAAGTAATCATCGTTCAATCATTTACCTTCCACGCCACAGTTCTTGAACATTTGCACGAACAGATCTATTCGAAGTATCAGCCGAGCGCAGCGAAACAACTCCGAAGTAGATGCGGTCCGCACCGAGTCAGACGAGATCAGGAGATGCGTTAAAAGCGGAAGCTTTTGATACACAATTTATACGAAATTAATATCTTTCTAACTGCGACACTCGATGCACTTGTTTCCCTTTCTTTCTCGCGTGTGTTTTGCTCGACAATAGATAACTATTTTTCTCACGTGTGTGTTGTTTTGTTCAATACAAGAGTACCATCTCTGCTGTTTCCTTGTTTCTCACATGTAGAGTTTATAAAATCTATATAATCAAATTTTATAAAAAGCTGATATTTCATTGACGCGGGAGTAAGTTGATAATTTCTTTTTTTTTTTTTTGTGGAGAATAAAAGAAAGACGTGAAAACACAGGGTTTTGTTTAAAAAGGAATTAAAATGACTTTGAAACGCCTCTTGTCTACAAACAAACTAATTTCACCGAATTATTTCCCTCTCGAAACGCAACAGAAGATTCGTTCGATGCATTTTTTCTTTTTTTCTTCTTCAAACACCGAATTAGATTTAGAATTAGAAGATAATTCCATTTATAGATTGAAACTTAGACACCCTGTACGTTCATACATACGTATGTGTCTGTCGTACGAATTAATGGGAGAACTTGGACAGTAAATACGTCCGGGATCGTCGAACGCGTTCTTTCAAAAATCGTTCAGCGATTATTGATTACAGTTTTCTCCTTCCTCCTGCCTCTAAGTTTCACTTTCCTTTCCCCGAGTGTTTCACGAGCCAACGTAACGTTCGATTCGTCCAATTTCCTTCTCGAATCGGATCGTCCAGCGACGACGACGATTCCGATACGGTTGCGAGTTGTCGTCTCGTTCATAAAACGAGCCGTAAATAAAGCTTATAAAGCTTCAATCTGGCGCGGCGGGATATCTCTCCAGGATGTCAAAGTTTTAAATTAAAAAAAAAAAAAAAAAAAAAACAACCTCGATGCCTTGCATCGATTTTACGGGTCGAACCGTTCGATTGCAACGATTGCCAGAGCTCTTTTCATATCTGCTCTTACTTTCCCAAGGGAGCAGTCCGATTGTTGCGTTTATCGTTCGATGAAATCTTTACGACCACATCTGCCGGCGCCGCGACTCGCAGACCGTGCCTTTCTCTTTTCAAGAAAACCTTCATTTCGGGGAAATATGGCCAAACATCGTCAAGAGTGGTTCCGACTCTTTTTCGTCTGACAATGAGACAATTGGATCGGAAGTTTTTGGCGATCGTTCAGGAATGATGTTTTGAGCAGAGACTAGGGGGGGGGGGGCGAATCAGTATTACAGATAAAATATACCGGTATTTTTTAGGTTACCATTCGATTACGTTTGATGAAACCGAAATGGTGCCAGTATGATGCTATCAAAACGATGTTAGGTCGATAGATGTATTTCGGTATAATACCGGTAAATAAAATATTAATATATTTGAAAAGGAAAAGGAGAACCAATGATCAAATGTTTTCATAAAGCTGCCGATAGTAAATTTGATGGCGCTTATACACGTATCCTTTGTTATTTTTTATACTAATTCATCGTTGTATCTCCATACAATATCAGCCACGATACTCTTACTTACTAATTTTAAAAGATGACCGACTTCTCGATACGTTTTTCCTTTTTCTCGGTGGAAAATGACTAATTGTCGTACGTCAATAAATCGAAAGAGGAGTTCAAACAACGATTAATCGTAGAATGGAAGAATATTTTGCTAAATTACTTAAAAAAAATTACTAGAAATATGCCTAAACGTCTGCGATATATTACTGAAGTTAAGGGCTACCTAACAAAATATTAATTATTGTTCATGTTAACAATTTTCAGGTTCAAATATTGTAGTTCTTCAAATGTCCGAATATTTTTTGCCACGCCACATTTCGACATGGTTCAGTTTATTGTTTGATATTGAGAAAAGTATGTGCAATAAATAAATGAAATTTACGTTACTATAAACTATAATGAATGTTCTATTATATCATTAAAAAAATTGATCCAAATTTATTATTACGTACAATCGAAATCCACAACAATATTTTGAATGGCACGATGTCCGAATATTAATAAAAGTCACAGCACGTAGAAAATGAAAAATGTGTTTTCGTCAGTAAAGCTGTACCGTAACGGTATATATTTCGGTATTTTTACCGTTGTGGACATCAAATATCGATAAAATACGCATGTAAATACCGGTATGACCGTCTTATACCGGTATTAAAACCGACCTCCCAAATGGCGGTTATATTACGATAATATGGGAGCAAATACCGGTGTAATACCTAAACCTCACAATATTTCCGTTTCAGTCTCTGGGTATAATACCTAAACCTCAAAATATTTCGGTTTTCAGTCTCTGGTTTCGAGCATCGACGATAAGATCACGTGCATTCGCTCGTGCATACGGGATTTTAGCTGGCAGCCGATTGCGGACCGTAACGAGTGACCCGAAATAACCGTATACGACAATTCGTCGCTTTCTTTTTCTTTCGAACTCGAGAAGTCGGTATGATATCAATCACCGGATAGATACCATCGAGAAGTAATAAATTTATCATTTGCTTTGCCCGGTGTTATATACTTAAATATATACTTTAGAACTGAGAAGACATTGCAAGCAAGAGGTTGAAACGAGAGATTTAAACGGAGGTCTGGTCTCTCTCTCTCTCTCTCTCTCTCTCTCTCTCTTTCTCTGTATCTCAAAGTGGCCGATTGTTCGTTTCTGACAAGAGGGTTAAATCGCATAGGTGGAACTGGATCAAATATTAATTAACAGCGAGGAAAGGTCGCGGCTGGCTCGGGGAAATCGAAATTCACTCGCCGCACGTGGCACCGACTGATTCGGGTCACGACCAAGCGGGGCCAATTTAATCAAATAATCGCCGCTCTTTCTTCCCCGAGACGCAAGGAAACAGCTCGCCGAGAATGACCGGTGTCTCGCCGATCCTCTTCACGCCGGGTCGCGTCACGAAATCTCGCGTCGAGAAATCGAAATAATAACGTGAAACAAATCGGGACCGTGCGGGGTGAAAAATTGAAACGCGAGGAAAGGGAACAACGACCGTAGATAGAAAGCACAACGACGAGAGAGAGAGAGAGAGAGACGTACGTACAAAAAAAAAAAAAAAAGAAAAGATCAAGACAGACGAAAAAGGGGTGAGAGATAGGCTCAAACCGCTTTGTCGGTCACAGGGACTCCTCCAGTCGTTTCGACCTTCTTTTCCGTGGCACGGTGCAACGGCCAGCGCACGTGAAATCACCTAGATGGCGCTCACGCTAATCAGCACCCTCGTCCCTTCCCTTCTCTCTCACACACTCTCTCTCTCTCTTCCTAGTTTCTCCGAACGAGAAAGGGGTCGAAACTCGGAGAAAGAGCGAAAGAATGACGACAGAGTCACCCGAATGATACCCGGATGGAGAAAAGTTGCTAGAGTCAGACAGGGGGGAGCGAGGAGGGGGAGGGGAAAAGGGGGGGGGGGAGATCGGGTAAGAACGAGGGCTGGAAAACGAGGAAGAAACGACGACGCGATGGGTGAGGATCAGTAAAGGGGGATCGGAAAAAGGGTCGTGGGTGAGGGCCACTGTGTCGGGGGTGGGGGTTGTATCGACCGCGCCGCACTGCAGGGCTTTATCCCCTCCTTCTCGTCTACCCCCCACCAACGCCACTCTGGAGCGAGCACTACACACCCAGACACGCAGAGAGAAAACCGTGGAGGAATATTCTCGCTGTTTCTCTCTCTCTCTCTCTCTCTCTCTCTCTCTCTCTCTCTCTCTCTCTCTCTCTCTCTCTCTCTCTCTCTTTCTCCACGCCGCTGCTTTATTTAATATCTCCCGTTTTCTCTTCCCCTCTCATTCTCCCATTTCTCTCCTTTTCCCCTTTCACATCGCGGATCTTTGTTTCTCCGCCGGTGTCTCTCTTCTCCTCATCTTCTCTTTCAACCTCTTCGTTCGCTGATACCGCTGATTTCACCTCGAGGTTCTCTTTTTTTCTTTTTTCTCTCTCTCTCTACCACGTTTCGTTCCACATTTCTCTCTCTCTCTCTCTCTCTCTTTCTCTTTTTCTGGTTCTCGCTCGCGGGAAGAAGAACCGGAAGCAGAACAGAGAGAGAGAGGAAGGCGTGTGTACCGAGGATATGCAAGTTTCAGCCGCAAACCGATGACACTATATTGGTTTTCCACGCGATATTGTTATTTAGACCGTGAGTTTCATTCATCATCCGCGAGTCCTAGGGATCCTCCACTTCCGACGTCTCCACGACGTCTCACCGCCCCCATTATGCGCTGTTATCTCCGGCCGCGCCCGCGCTCCACTATCCCCGAAACGAGATTAAATCTAGTTCGTGCCTGTTTATGGGCCTTTTTATACGCCGAATTTGCATCGAATGGCAACGAGATCGTAAATCTAGGACGTTTCGTAAGGTAAATTCTTCGTAGTTCCACTCTTTGCCCTCGAAAACATTTTTTTTTGTTTTGTATCGTCTACCAGCAATTTATTTACGAAACGGTGAGTAAAGTATCACTTCAAATAAAACGATGTAGCATTGGATGTAATCATCCTAGTTTAAATAGCATTTTATGATTGTATCTCTCCGATGTGCCTAGTTTGTTTAAAATCAATCACCAAGTATAGTACATAGAAGTTCATGGCAAATAATTTCAATTTTTTACTTGTTTTTAAGGAGTTGTCGTGAAATGAGAAACTTCAATCTTCAAGATCGTGATGGATTGGTCGTAAATAAAATTTTTTCAGTGTATGTATGAATTTTTACATTTCTTTTAAAGAAAAGAAGACACTTTATACATGGTGTAAAAATATCTTGGGGGGGGAAAAGAAAAGAATTCGATGTAGCGAAAACAGAAGCTTCACGTTATAAAATGAGACTAAATAAATTGTTACGTGATCTCTTTTTGACGAAATCACAACAGTTCAAAGTATTGACAATTTTTCATTCAGATTAATTGCAGTGCAAAACGAAAACAATTCATTCTTGCCACGATAGCGATGGTAACAAGGTCGCAAAATTTTTTTCTTTTCGAAAGCCAAAACATCCAAAAGAGTACTTTTTCTTTCATATTACTAATGTTTAAAATTCACACGTGTGTTCAATTTTGCTGTATAGCCTGTATGCAAGAAATTAAATAATTATCGTCTACTGCAAGAGAAGTGAAATAATCTTCCAAAGAAATTTCCTTTCAATAACATTTTCCAGCAAATTCAAATTTTATCTATTTGCCTGATCAATCACAAAAAAAAAAAAAAAAAAGAAAATTCTAGAGGCAAACCCTAGAAAAGCGTCGCGTAGAAAATTTCACAACTTCGAACACATCCAATACGATCATCCTCGGCAATTGTCGAACGCGCGCCACGTTGATACGTTCCCATCTGGAGAATCGGCGTGTAATCCGGTAACTCCAGAAAACTAGGTTCCCGGTCTACGTGCAACGCGAGGGTGGGCTTGAGGAATTTTTCGTTGCCACGATTCCGATCTCCCGTGCGCGTGGAGCGTGTAATTCAACTCGTCTGATGGAGGTGGCCGTCGTCGTCGTCGTTCGGTTGGCCGGTCGGTCGATGCGCAGAGGCGGCTGCATCGGGAATTTGTTGACAAGTAAGTAAGGCTTGTTACGTCGAGGGCTGTTCGCTGAAGAGGCTGCTCGATTGCCATCGGCAGAGAATGAAAATTTAACGAAAGACACGCACGCACAGGTCGGACTGGCGTCTTCGAAATTCATCGAGTGTGAAAATGTCTTATTGATGTTAAAAATTCGTGTGTGTGTGTGTGTGTGTGTGTGTGTGTCATGAATTATACAAATCACTTTAAAATTTAATTCAATTTCAAATTAATGGCATTAGTTTTATTTCCTTATATTTTTATTAAAAAAAAAAAAGAATTGGCGGGAAAGAACTTTTGGCCCACCCTGTATGTACATGTTCTAATGGCGCTAGTGAAAATATTTCTAATTCGCTATTAACGTTAAAGATTCACGAGCGTGTGCTCGTCACAAATTATACAAATCGCTTCCTACTTTGAACTAAAATTTAATTCAATTTCAAATTAATGAAATTAGTTTTATTTCCTTATATTTTTATTAAAAAAAAAAAAAAAAAAGAATTGGTGGGAAAGAACTTTTGGCCCACCCTGTACGTACACGATTCTAACGGTGCTTGCTATTTTAAAATTTAATTCAATTTCAAACTAATGAAATTAATTTTATTTCTTTATATTTTTATTTAAAAAAATATAATAAAAGAATTGGCGGGAAAGAACTTTTAACTCACCTTGTACGTACACGATCACGCGCTAGTGTAATTCGCATGAAAGTATTTAACGTTAAAGATTCACGCGTGTGCTCGTCACAAGTTATACAAATCGCTTCCCACTTTAAAATTTAATTCAATTTCAAACTAATGAAGTTAGTTTTATTTCCTTATATTTTTATTTAAAAAAAAGAAAAAAACTGGCGGGAAAGAACTTTTGGCCCACCCTTTACATACGCGTACTAGTTTTCCTCTTACGGGATAGAAATAGAATAATTTGGCGATCACAAGTAAGTTTTATAAAGGGAGAATGTATAACAATCGTGCGGTATTAAATGTCTCTATACACGTGTGAATCATTAAAATGAGAAAATCAGAAAATTGACAGAAATATTATTTTATTCCTCCTGCGAGCTTCATTTGACAAATTGCGAATCGAATCACCCTGACGATGTAAACAGCGACGTTGAATTTCGACGTTTAATGATCAATTTGTTCAAACGGCTCTCGCGACAAGAGAAAGAGAGAGGGGCAGCGCTGAGTAGCGACATCGAAACGATATCGTCGATATTGGAAAATCGTATCACCGACGTACGGTACGTACGTACAGAGAATCGGTGGAAACGAGGTTAAACTGTTTCTCCGACTCCCCTGTTCCTGTTCTCCTTGAACCCCTTGGCACGATTAAATTATGTATGCACCGGAGTGCAAAAATATGGGTGAAGTTATGATCTCCGATTCCAGCGGGGTCGAAAAACACCGCTATACATAAACGAACGAGTAAGAAAATTCAAGCTGTGATTCTTCCATTTTTTTCCACTATTTTTGTAACAGCGAAGCATTCACTCTCGCTTTCCCGTTTCTGGAGAAAGGAAAGAAAGAAAAGAAAGAAGAAATTCGCAAAACTGGCGACGAAACGCGTATCCGTTCGCGAGGGGGGAGGAGAACGAGGGTTAGATTTAGGTTAAGTTTACATCAAGTTTAGGTTAGGTTTAGAAAGAAAGGAAAACAACGAAGGAATTCGCAAAAATGACGCGATATCTCTTCGACGAAATACATAGTATTCGTTTGCGTGGAGGGGAGAAGAGTTAGGTTTAGGTTAGGTTTAGAAAGAAAGAAAAAAAAGAAGAAAATCGCGAACATTTAGGTTAGGTTTAGAAACAAAAAAAAAAAAAAGAAGAAGAAATTCGCAAAAATCGCGAACATTTAGGTTTAGAAAGAGAGAAAGAAAAGAAGAAACTCGCAAAAATCGCGAATATTTAGGTTAGGTTTAGAAAGAAGAAATTTACAAAAATCGCGAACATTTAGGTTAGGTTTAGAAAGAAAGAAAGAAGAGAAGAAACTCGCAAAAATCGCGAACATTTAGGTTAGGTTTAGCTCAGGTTTAGAAAGAAAGGGAAAAAAAGAAGAAATTCGCAATAGTCGCGAACATTTAGGTTAGGTTCAGAAAGAAAGAAAGAAAAGAAGAAGCTCGCAAAAATCGCGAACATTTAGGTTAGGTTTAGAAAGAAAACACAGACATCTCTTCGACGTCGAAATACATACATACATACAAACATACGTGTTCGTTCGCGTGGGAAAGAGGGGTTAGGTTTAGGTTAGGTTTAGAAAGAAAGAGAAAAAGGGAAAAAATTCGCAAAAATGCCGCGACACCTCTTCGACGAAATACATACGTATTCGTTCGCGTGAGGGGAGGGAATAGTAAGCTACGTGTCTTTATTTTGCAAGAGTAACAGAAGACGAGTGAAAGAAAAAAAGAGCAAAAGAAAAAGAGAAAAAGAAAGAAAGGCAAAAAGTTTCGAAGCAATGAAATCAGAACGAGAACCACGCGACGACGATCGTAACGTGGAAATCACGAGGCAACGTGCGCACTGTTGAAAGATGCACGAGCGTCGGAGAGAGAAAAGAGAGGCGAAAGGAGGTCGGGAGAAGAGC
The DNA here is from genome assembly GCF_011392965.1 of Frieseomelitta varia. Lineage (NCBI taxonomy): Eukaryota > Metazoa > Arthropoda > Insecta > Hymenoptera > Apidae > Frieseomelitta > Frieseomelitta varia. The sequence continues at coordinate 41,401 of NW_025110436.1, read as the reverse complement.
CAGCGGAACATTTGCATGGGACAACTTTTTTTGTTTTCTCAAGTTCGGCCTTCCGCTGTCGCGGAACAGGGGAACAGAGAAGCTTGGCTCGGCGGAACGCATCGATAGAGCGCGATGATATCGATTGTCAGACAGTTATGCTGCCAGTGGCGAGCGAAGAAAAAGCGAGAAAAAAGGAAGAGTAAACGGAAGAGACAGAGAAGAACGGAAAAAACACGTGTACATACCGGGTGTTCCCCAAAGAAGAGACAAGTCGCGAAAAAAGAGTAAACTTTTTTTTTTTTTTATTTGACGCGTTTACAATTTGAAAGTCTGCAAGTTCGCGTGCACCTTCGGAGTCTCTTTTTACGCCGTAAATTATAAATGATATTTTATAAACGGCGTAAATACTTTTATACATCGTAGACACTGATGCAAACGTTCAACGTGCCGTAAAATTTCAACGATTAATTTTAAAATTTTTCAAACGAACTTCTTCAGAGATTAAAAGACATGGTGCGTGTGAAAATTTGGCGAAAGATTTCTTCCTGACCGGAATCGTCACATTTTCACCAGCCTTAGATTTCGGGGACACCCTGTACATCGAGGAGATTGCGGGCCACGAGATTAAAGGAAGAATTTACGAGCAATTGAAAAATATATTACCGCGCCTCGTGACACGTTGGATCAGCTGATCCTCGCTTCCACGCAAATATAGAAACATTTCTCTCCCCCACCCCCCACCCCTTTCGCGTATAGTCAATTTCGTTCGAGCTCTCGATAATTCCAGAGAGATGAAAAAGCGATCGAGGGATCTGTAAGGGAGAAACGCTTGAAAGGGAGAGGGAAATGCTTCCGCTGCTGTTGCAGGGGAAATAACGAATTTTCAAACAGGAAGAAAACTCCTGCCTTCTCCCCTAATTAAATTATTAGCCCCTTGGCTATGACAGACTTTGAACCGCGACCTACGCTACGAGAACATCTTCATTTCGTCAGCGTACACATCTCAGAAATTGAAACAAAATGCGCTGGACTGCACTACGTTCAACCAATATTATTTATTCATCCTATATTCTGTGTTGAATTGTTAGTGCATGTAATGAAAATTTCAGCGACTTCGAAACATGATCCTACACTATTATACTACTATATAAATAATATTTTATATTATTATTTATATAATAATTATTATATAATTATATAATATATAATTTATAAATACAATTATATATACTATACTATTCTATATTATATAATTATATATAACTGTAACTATATTATATTATATTATATTATAGTAGTGTTAGAGTATATTATATATAAATATATATAAGTAGTAGTAGTAGTTGTATATAGTAGTATATATAAATATTATACATAAATATAATATTATAATATTATATAAATATTTTATATTATTTATATAATAATTATTATATAATTATATATAACTATTATATATTACATTATATATAATATAGTTATATATAAGTAGTAGTAGTAGTTATATATAGTAGTATATATAAATATTATATATAACTATAATATTATAATATATATTTTATATTATTTATATAATAATTATTATATAATTATATATAACTATAATATGTTATATCATATATAATATAGTTATATATAAATATATATAAGTATTATATATAACTATAATATTATATTAATATTATATAAATAATTATTACATAATTATCATATAAATAATATTTTTTGTGATTACATTTATTACCACACCTTTCAACTTACGTCGGATTCAGTATTTTTTTGTTGCAAATATTGTCAGTAACATTTGCCGGGCGCCCATAGGCGCCAAGATAGGGTTAAGACTCGCCAACGATGATTCATGGTCGTCTCGCGAGCGAATGTTCGCGGTCAGGACACACGACGAGTATGACAATTTATCACCTGGTTTCTTCTTTTTTCCATCGCTGTTTCAGCAGCCGTTCCGCGCGACCAACTTTTCAAATCTTTCGCGATAAAAACGCATTTAGAAACACATCTATCTCATGTATCTCTATCCATTTACATCCGTGGCTAATTCATTCGATGCCGCGACATTTCGCGCCGAAATTCGTACTGAATATCGAGCGACTTGGAGCCTGGCCAAATGTATCTCTCTCTTTGATCTGCCATTCGAAACGCGTCTTTCTCTCTTTCTCTCTCACCCTCTCTCATTAACGCACGCTTCAGCCTCGTGTGAAATTCGCGTGACGTTTGTTATTAACAAAGCGTTGGCTCTGTACCGTGCGTTGAATACGCGAACTTAACTACGTGAACATACAAGGCACAACAGCACGTTATTCTGACGCGCCATGGAACTCGATTTAGTTCCAATTGCTTCCTTTTCGTTAGACATTTCGATTTATTTATTTATTTATTTATTCTTTTCTTTTCGTTTCGTCGACTGAGAATCTTCCATTCACGAAGATTAAAAATCTTCTGTCTTTTGTCTTTTGCGACGTACCACTTCTTTTTGGAGGGAGAAAGAATTCTCAATTCTTTACGTCACTTCTTTTTTCGAATTTTATTTTTTTCTTCTTCTTTTTTTTTTTTATTTCGTTCGTCGATCAAAAATCATCCGTCTTTCATTTTGCGCGAAATTTCACAATTTCTGACAGTTACGTGGGTAGAAATAACACAAACCTAACCTACGTGATTTATAATAAATATGAAGAAAGTTTATTAACTTAGGAATTAAAAAATATCGAAAAATTCCAAATACGAAGGTAAAACTTTTCCCAGGAACCATAAATAAATTGATAAGTGGCAGGAAAGTTTCTCGATCATTTAACACTGCGGGCACGTGCGTGCTAACAGCGACTTTATGATTCTGGACGCGCGAATGTAATGTTTATATTTCGAATAATTTTAACAGTTAATTTCTTTTTTTTTTGTTTCCTCAATCAAAAATCTTCTGTCTTTCATTTTGCGCGAAATTTCACAATTTCTGACAGTTATGTGGGTAGAAATAACACAAACCTAATCTACATGATTTATAATAAATATGAAGAAAGTTTATTAACTTAGGAATTAAAAAATACCGAAAAATTCCAAATACGAAGGTAAAACTTTTCCCAGGAACCATAAGAAAATCGATAAGTGGCAAGAAAGTTTCTCGATCATTTAACACTGCGGGCACGTGCGTGCTAACAGCGACTTTATGATTCTGGACGCGCGAATGTAATGTTTATATTTCGAATAATGTTAACAGTTAATTTTTTTTCTTCTTTTTTTTTTTGTTTCGTCAATCAAAAATCTTCCGTCTTTCATTTTGCGCGGAATTTCACAATTTCTGACAGTTATGTGGGTAGAAATAACACAAACCTAACCTACGTGATTTATAATAAATATGAAGAAAGTTTATTAACTTAGGAATTAAAAAATATCGAAAAATTCCAAATACGAAGGTAAAACTTTTCCCAGGAACCATAAGAAAATCGATAAGTGGCAAGAAAGTTTCTCGATCATTTAACACTGCGGGCACGTGCGTGCTAACAGCGACTTTATGATTCTGGACGCACGAATGTAATGTTTATATTTCGAATAATGTTAACAGTTAGTTTTATCATTTGATTATACCTTACCTAACCCACACTGACGCTACAGCTATGACAAATCAAATGTTAGTGAAACCCAATACAAAAAATTACGTAAAATACGTCCACGCGTTCAGAACCATTAAGTCACTGTTAGAACTCACGCGACCGCAGTGTTAAATGGTCAAGAAACTTTTCTGCCATTTTCCAAGAGAATTGATGTCTATTAAGTCATGATTTACGGTTCCTCAGAAAAGTTTCACCTTCGTCATAACTAGAATACAATGCAAGAGAAAAAAAAATTTTTTTCTCGACCTTGAAGTTCAAAGTCAGTTAATTTCGCGCCACGGGCAAATTTTCCTTTTCACCCTCGTGCAAACATTCACTCCTCGTTCGAATGTACTTTGAACGACCACCTTGTTTCCTCAAGGACGCGAGGAGCTCGGTTCCACTCTCTCAACTGAAATTCCACAACGTCGTTTCCATCGGAGGGTCGAGTTTATACCTCTCTTATTTATTTCCCCAACATAATCGATTTTTACAACTGCGATTTGTCCTGCTCGGAAGAGGAAAACCAAATGGTCTCCAGGATGGCCGAAAACTTTCGGGGAGAGATCGATGGCTTACCCTCTCGCCCCGGAACCGTTCTCCAAATTGCGCTTTCACCTTCTCTCCGCCCTTGTTTCCGCCAAGTACAATGGACACTGGCGTGTCTGTTTGCACTGGATTTCACCCTCGCCAACGCTTTGCTTCCTTTTTTGTTTCCCGCTCCTCTGTCTTCTCCTCTTCCTCGCGCGTCGAACGTTCAATTATCTCGAGTTAATTGCCGGGGGCCGGGGGCGTTGATTTTTAATTAAAGTCACTTTTGACCATGCCAGGGAAAATCTGACGAGTGGAAAACGAGCGACGATTCGAGAAATTCTGGGGTTTTGAGGATTTTTCACAGGTGGGAGTTTCTCCCATTCGACGCCGATTCGACTAATTTTGCCTAAATATTCGATAAAGGTCAATCCTTCTTCTTCTTCTTCTTTTATTTTTCTTTAATGTCGCATCGACAACGGTGCCATTAGATATGTGTGTAATAGTTTATGTCTTTGAGATATTTTAATATTTTTTGTATGCCATTTTGAAAAGTCAGGTTTTATGTTTGCGTTGATTCCGTATTCCTGTCTTTGGGTTTCTGTGGTATAGCATTCTTCTGAGTCTGAATTTAATTGGATTTCAGTAGAATCATATTTGTCATTTTTGAAATTACAAAATGGCCACTCCTCCGCTGGCGTGGTTTTCGTTTGCCCTGTTTTTGACGAAGGTATTGAAATGTTTTAGTGTAGGCTGGTGATTTTTTTTAAAATTTGTTTCTTGAAGGCAGATAATATCAGGGCTGAAATTATTTATGAGAATTTGGAGTTGTTCGTAATGGGTACAGTAACCGTTCATGTTCCACTGTATTATTGTTTTCATAATTTTTGAACAGATGGGTGTTTCTCTCATTCGACGCCGATTCGACTAATTTTGCCTAAATATTCGATAAAGGTCAATCCTTCTTCTTCTTCTTCTTTTATTTTTCTTTAATGTCGCATCGACAACGGTGCCATTACAGATATGTGTGTAATAGTTTATGTCTTTGAGATATTTTAATATTTTTTGTATGCCATTTTGAAAAGTCAGGTTTATGTTTGCGTTGATTCTGTATTCCTGTCTTTAGGTTTCTGTGGTATAGCATTCTTCTAAGTTTGAATTTAATGGGATTTCAGTAGAATCATATTTGTCATTTTTGAAATTACAAAATGGCCACTCCTCCGCTGGCGTGGTTTTCGTTTGCCCTGTTTCTGACGAAGGTATTGAAATGTTTTAGTGTAGGCTGGTGATTTTTTTTAAAATTTGTTTCTTGAAGGCAGATAATATCAGGGCTGAAATTATTTATGAGAATTTGGAGTTGTTCGTAATGGGTACAGTAACCGTTCATGTTCCACTGTATTATTGTTTTCATAATTTTTGAACAGATGGGTGTTTCTCCCATTCGTCGCCGAATAATTCGACTAATTTCGCCGAAATATTCGATAAAGGTCAATCCTCTGTTATTATTAAAGAGAATTCTTAAGAAGAAAACCTCTTTTTCAAAAGAAAAAAAAAAAAAAAAATAATGGAATTTCATTCCATTTCACAGAGCTATAAAATTTCTAAACAAACGTTATCAATTGTTCTTTTAAAATACGCGTCAAGTATGAAGCGTATTTTAAAATTACACATGAACGAGCCAACGAAAAGAAAATTGTTATTCGTCCAAACGACATTCTCCGTTCGTCGATTGTTTTTCTAAAAACACTCGCAAAAGACGTGACATATTCAATTTCGTTTGGTGTTACCAGCGGGATATGTACTCGATCAAAATTTCATTGAAACTACCTCGGGTTAAGTTTGGATGAAAATGGGGTCATGAAGTTCGGACCTTTCCCCATAAGGGTAGAAAGGCTCTCGGCTGTGGCTTCTCTTAATATCAAACTAAGATGAACAAGCGAAAACTATTTGCACTACAATCTCCCCTGTTTCATCTAATTTCATCAACATTCGAGCTTTGTCGCTTCGGTGTTGCCTCGACTCAGTTCTGAGCAATCGATTTTGGGAATTTTCTGTAACGATGACGATTTTTAACGAGGAAAATGTATTTCTAATTTAAAAAACAAAAGTTTCAACTCGATAACTATCAAACTAAAGAAGAACAGTCATCGGGAATAGTCGGAATATCTACATCAGGTCAAATTTAAAAGAAATGGCATGAAAGTTGCTAGAAATACACACCGGGACTAAAATTATTGAATTTCTCTGAAAAATTATTAGAAGATTAGCAGAAAGAAAATTATTGGAAGATAGCAGAAAATTACTGAATTTCTCTAAAAATATATTAAAGTTAGAAGATAATAATAAAATAAAAAAATACAAAAATAGCACAAAATTATTAAATTTCTCACAAAATATTAAATTTCTCTAAAAATGATTAGAAGATTAGCAGAAAGAAAATTATTGGAGGATAGCACAAAATTATTGAATTTCTCTAAAAATTATTAGAAAATTAGCAGAAAGAAAATTATTAGAAGATAGCACAAAATTATTAAATATCTCTAAAAATATATTAAAATTATTAGAAGATAATAATAAAATAAAAAAATACAAAAATAGCACAAAATTATTAAATTTCTCACAAAATATTAAATTTCTCTAAAAATGATTAGAAGATTAGCAGAAAGAAAATTATTGGAGGATAGCACAAAATTATTGAATTTCTCTAAAAATTATTAGAAAATTAGCAGAAAGAAAATTATTAGAAGATAGCACAAAATTATTAAATATCTCTAAAAATATATTAAAATTATTAGAAGATAATAATAAAATAAAAAAATAAAAAAATTATATTAAAATTATTAGCAGGTAGCAGAAAATTATTAAATATCTCACAAAATACTAAATTTCTCTAAAAATGATTAGAAGATTAGCAGAAAGAAAATTATTAGAAGGTAGCACAAAATTATTAAATTTCTCACAAGATATTAAATTTCTCTAAAAATGATTGGAAGATTAGCAGAAAGAGAATTATTGGAAGATAGCACAAAATTATTAAATTTCTCTAAAAATATATTCAAATTATTAGAAGATAATAATAAAATAAAAAAAATAAAAATTATTAGAAGGTAGCAGAAAATTATTAAATTTCTCACAAAATATTAAATTTCTCTAAAAATGAATTGGCAGAACGAAAATTATTGGAAAATAGCACAAAATTATTATTACTCTTCTTTAAATAATCTATATACTTTTGTATATAATTATTACTCTTCTTCGAATATTTTATACATTTTTCGCTCATCGTTTATTCTTGTGCCACGAAAAACTTATGAAACTCTCTTTCAGCCCAACTATGATCTAAATCTGATAGAAGCAACGTTTGACGACACTTGCAATTCCCCCTTATTTTTCTTTCACCTTCGTCACACAGCATCAAACTGTATATTTCGTTCGTGGGGTGGTGAGACAGACGTAATCAATGGCGCAAGGCTGTGCCGAGGGAAATCGGCTTCGTGAAAAAAGAAAAGTTCGATTTCCTTCGAGCGGCTGCTATACGACTCAACTTTAATAAGTTGGACGATATTATCGAGTCGAGGGGGGAGGGGGGAGGGAGGGAGAGAACAAATTACAAGCAGAGAATTCCGCTCTAACTACGCTCCAAGTTTTTTTTAACAAACCGCGCCACACCGACTCGCCGCCGTAATAAATCTATAATATGATTCCGCTCGGAGCTCTCCGACCTCCTCCCGGAAACGCCGAATTCAGAAGCGCGTGGATAACTTGAAGTTTCCAGCCGAATATTTCATTCTGTTTGCGATCGCTGGTAGGCGGTGGATTTTCGTGCAATTTCCAATTTTTACAAACACATGTAGAAACGTTTTTGCCCGATAAAACTATACAACTTTCGACTATTAAACAATTTCTCATTAGACGAGTAATTTAAAAGTTATCTCAAGCGTGCAAGAAGCGTAACGTGAATCATCCTGCATATAGACAGTAAAGTGTACGTAAAGTGCTCACGAAGATTCTTGAAAATTTAATTTCATATCTCTCGGTGTCTCTGTGTCGTTAAAAACACGCCACAATTTTTTGTAATCTTGTGTAACAAATAATTGTCGTGCAATTTCTATTCTATTAAAATATACGTAAGAGGTGGCTAACTACTAAACTTACTAAAATAGATCAGAGAATTGAGATTTCTTCTTTGTAAGATTTTTTTTCGCTATTTTATTGAACTCTGAATAGTAGGCTTGAACGAAAATTCCAGAAAATTTTCAAGTAAAGTTCAATAAATTGACGAAGAACAATTGTACGATATTGATTAAGTTTCGAGAAATGAAGCTTCGATGTTCAAATCCATATTCAGTTGTGGACTCAGTCGTGAAGAAAATTTGTTTTTACATAGCATGAAAATTTATTAACACAAGTGGCTAACTGGCGGCCCTTGCCCCCACTTTTTCGCTAGCGCTACCCCCTCTACTACATCGATCTCTTCACTGCGTTGAGAGTGTCACCAATATATAGCGTTGAGTATATATTGACTTTGCTGTAGCTACTAAAATTAGAGGAAAGTAGTTTGTATTGTCCGTATGCGGAACAGAGTGGTCACAAAAATTAGGGGATATTTCAAAATGAATATGACAAAATGAATAATAAAAAAAAAGAGGCATTCGATTTTTCTTTTTATTGAACAAGAACATCAGAAAATATCACGTCGTTTGCTGTTCTGATGTCCTTGTTTAACAAAGAAAAAGAAAAAAAACCAAATGCTTCTTTCTTCCTAATTTCTGTGAGCAACATAATTTCCATTTCTATGCAACAAGAGAGTAGCTCGTGCAGAAGTGCAACTGAATATTATCGAGAGTGTACGAATATTTAAAAGAGAGAATTTAGAAAAAAAAAACTTTTTCTTATTCCGTTTGATGTAAGTTTCTCGCGACTAATAAAATTCATTGCCGACCGTGTAATTGTTCCGCGTAATTCGAAAAAAAAGAGAAACTGGTCGAAAATCACGAATGAAAACAGGCGTTGATTTATCGCTGTTCCACGTGCAGCATTGCGCGTCGAAGAAAGAACAATACGTATCGTTATACCTCGCCCCGTGCCTAGCGAACAATAAAATCGCCCTCGATCTTCGTACGATCACGTTTTCTTTTCTATTTTTTTTTTTTCTCTCTCCCACGCTGTGGCAATCACCGCCGTATTGTAGCGAAAATTTCCAAGGGAAACCGGACGTCAAACGCAAATAACGGAAAAATGAAAGTTCATCATAGCGCGCGTCAGGAACATCATGGAGCACCGATCGATCGACAGCGATCGGTGAGAAAAAAATTGACGACTCGTGGGGAGAATACGATACAACTAGTTAATTCATATTTAATTCGGGCAACAACCAGAGTGCACGATTTATATTTATCTATCTCCGATTATGCCCGATGTTACAATAACCATTCGTCTCTATATCGAAATTTCTTAATATTTATTTAAAAACGAAATAAATTCGTGGGTGAGAAAGTCGAAGGAGGCAGAGAAGTACCTAAAATTCTGAGCGACTCGATAGATTCTGGATAATTCAAAGGATCTTTTCTTCGAGAGAGTGAGAGAGAGAGAGAGAGAGAGAGAGAGAGAGAGGGCGTTTGGTGGAAATCGAAGTGCTTGGAGGAGTTCAGGCGCTTAAGGAAATCAAGGGACCTCGAGATATTTCAAAGGGTACGGTGGAACCTGTGAGTATCAGGTGGTCAGAAGATTTAGATGGAATCCAAGGGTTCTTAATAGCTCAAAGGATCCAGAGTAACCCACGAATTCTGAGATTATCCGGGAACGACGTTGCTCTCTCTCTCTCTCTCTCTCTCTATAGATATCGAAGGATTTGCCGCAGCACCGACTACAATAGACTTTGCTTACGATGCAGATCTTTCGCGCCAGCGAGCCACCCAATATTTCATTCTTAATATTCTTATCTCGATACGCCGTAGCTCCCGCTCGAGAAAACGACCGGCAATAAATTCCAAAAAGTTGCGGCGGTATCATATACGATACTCGATAATCCAACTGAGAAAGGAAGACTTCCTCAAATTTCCAAAATTAATGTTAAGAGGTGCTGTCCGCACCTCTGCGTGTATCCCGTGAGACTCGAAGGGCCTACTGACGTGGAAAATGAAGAACTATGGTTGACGTGGATTATTATTTATTGTGTAACAAGCCTAATGACTGTCACTAGAGTCTTGCTCGAGACCAATGTAAAGAACGTCGATTATTGTAATTAATCTGTAGTTACAATTTTAGTTGTGTTCAAGTATAACAGATATGGCTTGTTTGTTGAAAGTATTACAATTTTGGGAAGAAAAAATTCTCAACGTGCGTCATTTCAGGTGAAGAGGGGTTAAAGAGACGTGGACCAACGCGTCTGAAAGGATGGACAGATGCAAAAGTTGCTTGCACAGTTCGAGAAAAAAACGTTTCAAGGCTCGAAACGAAAGTATCGAAATTCTGGAAGATTTATAGACGATCAAAGAGAATCCGAACGAACGTGTCGGAAGAAGGAAGCAAAGTCACGAGAGGAAGATTCGCAAATTTGAGCGAACGTGGTCTGTTCTATTTGTTGAAGATTCCAATCTTCTTCAAACTAAAGCGTCGATCCTTTTTCTCCAATTAACTTCGTTAATTCTTACTTCGTTACTCGCGCGTGGAAGAAGAAACAACTCAAAGAGTTAAAAGAATTTCGAAGCAATGAAAATCACGATCGCAGATTTCGTCGTGCCAAAAAAAAAAAATGAAAATGAAAATCATTCGAGTCGAGTGTATAAGAGCGAGATACGAAAGAGTGTATCGATGCACCACGTGTGCACCAACAACGCAACGGCACGACGTTGTTATATAGGTCAGACATTCTCGCGGTGAGCAAGAATTGCGGGGCTCGAAAATGTCAGGCTGCCTTCAACCCCCGTAACGGATGACGACGACAAACGAGAACGACAACGAACGACGTCGACGAGCACAGGTGGTGGTGAGGCTGTGGTGGACGAACCGCGTGCCACTCGACGACGACGACGACGACGGCGCGTGTTGTGTTGGTGAAAAGTAGCAGTCAACCTGGTCGACGAGGGGGCTCGTGCATAATTAGCAGAGGCAAGGGTGGCGACACGCGTCGATGGACACGCGTGTACTTACGTACCTTACGTACCTGAAACTGCATACACATAATGGTATAATACTCGCCAAAGTATTTCAACTCTTTGCCATAGTAATTACGCTACGCGCTACGTGTAAGTTGTAAGAAATCTCATTGGTAGTCGCAAAATAATGTGAAATTGTACCGCTTTGAAATTTCTTGTCTAGAAGAAGGTGACGTGCGCGAATAATATTTTATCGTGTGACTTGCACGTAGAATGGAAAAATAGGCGAACCGTGCACACGTTCTGGATGTTTTGGCTATCGAAGGGAAAAATTTTATTTTGCCATTTCTGGCAAATGTAAATTGTTTTCTCGCGCAGCACGCAAAAATTGTCAACACCTTAAATTGTTGTGTTTGTCAATACTTTCTAATTATTAAATTAGAAATACTTTCTAATGGTTAAATTGTCAATACTTTATTTGTTACTCTAATTGTTAAATTAGAAATTGTGAAATTGTCAATATCCTGATTGTTAAATTAGAAATTATTAAATTGTTGCTCTAATTGTTAAATTAGAAATTGTTAAATTGTTACTCTAATTGTTAAATTAGAAATTGTTAAATTGTCAATACTTTCTAATTGTTAAATTAGAAATTAATCATCTTTTAACTTATTAATTTAAATTAATCATTTAAATTTATAAGTTAAAAGACATCATGTAACAATCTACTTACAATGAGCACAGGTGGTGGTCATTCTAAAATGCAAAGCTTTGATTTTCACTAGTTTGATTTCGTTCTTTTTTTTTTTTAAGATATTTTAACATCGCGTAGCAAATGAAAAAGTGTTCTTCTCCTGATACAAGAAATATTATTCTCTTAATAAAGAAAAATTTTAAAACTTCGCACGTATGCAAAAATAAAAAAAAAAAAGAAAAATATTATTCTTAAAAATAAGAAAAATAAAATTATTATTTATTTAAAAACACTGAAAAAATTTCATTTACGACTAAATCCATCGAGGTCTTGAAGTTTGCAACAATTTTCTTTAAACTTCCTGTACGATTTCCTTTTCTTCATTTTATTGAACACTCAACTCGACAAAAATTCAAAGAAACCCGGCATTTTGTCGTCTAACGCTTAATGTTCAAAATAGAAAAGAAAAAAAATCATAGAGCAAATTTTAAAGCAAATTTCAAATCGTTGTAAAGGGAAAAATTTCAATTTTTATAACGGTGGTTATAAATCGAGTTGTGAGAAAAATTTTTTTAACGTTTTCACACGTTTTACAATTTTAACAATTTTCGAGAATAAAAGTACTCTCGCTTTCTCACCCGTTACACGATGTAAAAGCATCTTTTTGGAAAAAACAAAACTTAATTAACGAGCGGTTAAAGCGGAAGCTTTACGCTTTAAAATGAGATCGTAACGCAGATTGTTGCATGATTTTCTTTTACGAAGTTACGACAGTTTAAAGTATCGACAATTTTTCATCGTTATACGTTCGGCTATGCTCCTCGCTGTATCCATCTATTTATCGTTTATTCGACATAATTTCTATGAAACATCGAACGTCACTTTATTCGAACAATTCCTTGCTTCAGCTCACAATCAGCCTTTCGATACTATTGTTGAATCTATAAATGGGCGGATTTGGATTCTTCATTGTGTGCGGAGAGACAGCTATTGCATTTTGTTTTTTTTGTTTTTTTCTTCCGATACATTGGAAAATTCTTTTCAAAAAGAGAATACTCTTGCTTTATTTTTCATTTTTTTATCCACCTGAGAAATGCAATCAAACGATTACGGTGTATAAATTGTAAATTTCATAATTATAAATTATTGATGACAATTACAATTTATTTAATCGTGATTACGATCAAAATTATTAATCACAATTATAATTCATTTTTAATCACGTTATCCATATTTTTAATTTATTTTTTAATCACAATTATAATTATGAAAATTTCTTTTCCTTCGACAATCTCCCATTTACGATTCGATCGAGTTAGCTTGACATCTAAGTGGAAGCGCGATAAGAAAGAAAGCACACATAATATATATAATATTATATATAATATTATAATAAATAAATATTATTATATATTTTATTTTCTTGTCCTCATTAGAAAAAAAAATTAAATTTTTATATAATATTTTATATAATATTATATACATAAATTATAAATAAATATTATTATATATTTTATTTTTTATTTTTATTAAAAAAATTGAATTTATATATATTACTATATGTACACTATCAATAATTATATATAATATTAATAACACGTGTATCATAAAATCTCGCAATATTACCGAAACAAAGCAACAACTCGAGTCTTGGTAAACTCGCTTGGTTGGATGAAAGAATTCATTCAATTAAAAAAAAAAAAAAAAGAGAAATCAAAGAAAAACTCGTTTGCATTTTAAAGGAAGATACAAGATAAAAAAAATATCGAGAAAATAACGAGAGATCGAGGAACACTTGAGAAACGAATCGTAGAATTCGTATGAAACGAGGTAAAAGCGATCGGTTAAATTATCAACGTGTGAATGCATTTTTTTTTTTTCTACGAAAAGAATTCTCATGTTTCAGCAGCGTTCTACATAAAATCGTAGTTCTACATGAAATTCGCGCGTAGCTGGGTTACTCTTTCGTCATTACGTTACACGACGATGCGCAACGCAGTTTGTTGTCTAGCAGTTTTCTCGTCCAATTAATCCGAGAGCGTGTAAATGTCGAGTAGCGCGCGGCTGATAAATAATTCCGCGAGGCAAGATCCGTGACGGTGTCTCCCTTCTCGGGACGAGCATGCAGAGAAAGAAGAATTAGAATCCGCTGTACGTCACGTCGAGCTGAACATTCAAATTACATTTGCCGGAAGGAAGGATCCTCGTGCAAAGAATTTCATAAGTCACGTTTCTCGCGACTTACCCTTCGTGAAACGAGGAACCTTTTGCTTAACTCCGGTGGAAATCGCTAAATCATTTTTCTGTCTCATCGTATCGCGCAAAAATGAAATGAAATTCGCCCGGCAGCGTGCAAAATTGCGACTAAATCCACGAGATCACGAGTATAACAACTTTTTAAATTACGCGCTCTAATGAAAAATTGTTCGACACGAAAGTCGAGTGTTTTCAAGTTATGACACATCAATTTTTTTTGCAAGTTTCAAAACCTCCAAAGTTATCTTTATTTTTTTCAATTGGATCATATATGTTTCTTTTTTTTCATCGTAAATCGAAAGAACGTTGAATTTCATTTAAAAAAGTATCAAGTCACTAATGGTTATGCAGATATTTTACGATAGCTTGTCTCGGAAAAATGTATGGTTCAATTAAAAAAAAAAAAAAATAAAGAGAAATAAAGATGAGATAAGATTTAACCACTTGCGCTGGCAACTGATTGCGGACCATAACGAGTGACCAAAACCGTATATACAATAATTCGTCGCTTTCTTTTTTGAACTCCATGGTATAATACTCACTGGATAGAGATTATGGAGAAGTAATAAATTTATTATTTGTTTTGACTATTCTGTCTTACTTAAATATACTTAAAACTGAGGATATATTACAATTTTAGTCCCAAACACAAATAATTGATACTCCATGTATTTTGCCTCTCTTGTAAAACCAAGCAACTTTTGCATTAAAGAATTGTTTCATCGGACGCATAATTTAAAGGTTGTTGTCAGGTATGCAAGTTACAGGTGAATCACCCTGTATATAAATTTTTTATATTTCATCGTAAATCGAAAGAACATTGAATTCCATTTAAAAAAGTATCAAGTCACTAATAGTTATGCAGATATTTTACGATAGCTTGTCTCGGAAAAATGTATGGTTCAATTAAAAAACAAAATAAAGTGAAATAAAGATGAGATAAGATTTAACTACTTGCGCTGGCAACTAATTGCGGACCATAACGAGTGACCAAAACTGTATATACAATAATTCGTCGCTTTCTTTTCGTACTTCATGGTATGATACTCTACACTGGATGGAAATTATGGAGAAATAATTAATTTATTATTTGTTTTGACTATTCTCTCTTACTTAAATATACTTAAAACTGAGGATATATTACAATTTTAGTCCCAAACACAAAAAATTGATACTTCATATATTTTGCCTCCCTTGTAAAGCCAAGCAACTTTTGCATCAAAGAATTGTTTCATACGCATAATTTAAAAGTTGTTGTCAGGTATGCAAGTTACAGGTGAATCACCCTGTATATAAATTATGTAAAATGATACAACACCGAAATACAGCGAGTAAACTCCATTTATCTGAATCTTACTCTGTTCGATCTTCTGTCCAATAACACGACAGAACTCGGAACCTTTTTCATCAGAAAAGTAACCAAGTTTCTCCAAACAGTCGTCAGCAACTATTTTCTTTTTTTTTTTTTTTTCCAATCTGCTTCTGATACTCAAGCAAAGCCAAGACTTCGGCGCAAGTACTTTCATCGTGGAAGAAGAAGAAGCCGAAGAATCCTACTTGATACTAAAAGGTCAAGCAGCGAATGGAATTAGCAACAACGTCAGGTTTGCTCGAAACTAAATTTAGCAAACATTCTCGGCTGTATTTCTCTGCTCGATGAATAATTCCATTGTCAGCCAGGTGAAAACGAATCGGACCGCGTCCGTAGATTCGTAAAAGCCGGATATAATAAGCCTGTAATTGGCGGACCGTGAAAACTGACGAATTCCGAGGCCGTGAGGTTCAGCGTTCGCGGAATTCTCGCGCAGGAATGCCTGTCATCTCGTTAAATTACTCCGACCAACTCGTCGAGAGTAGGAAAAACTTCAGAGTATACAGGCGATCCTCGACTTTCGCTGTTTCGTACTGTGTCTAAAAATTAGATTTTCATCGTAAAAGCGCCGCGTACTTCCGTGAAATGCAACGAAACCATCGTGCATCTTGACAAACTTTTAACTTTGGAAGAATGTAATCTCAATGGAGATACGAAGGGCAATAAAGAAGAGACACAGCGTGTTACAGAACTCTTTATCGAGGGAAGAAAAATTCAATAAATCTATGTCCCTTAATAAATTTGTAAAGAAAATACCGGATATTAATGTATCAATACACCTTGTTAAGAAATAAACATTTTAAAAACACTTTTTGACGTTTCTCTCTTTTTTTTTACATTGCTCTACATTTCGTAGAGATTTCAGGAACAACAATTAGGTACTAATCGAGGTCTGTGTAACCAATCTGAAATTATGTTCCATCAAGTCAAAATGAACCAGAGTGCGATTGATTTGAAACACTCGAATCCTAAAATCAAGAATCGTGCCAACAATGAATCTTTTTTTTTTTCTTTTTTCATAAATTTCGTCGTTTGGAATTCAACGAAGAAGCACGCACGAGTGCAGTGAAGTAGCGACAAAAATATCAGAGATTCTTAGCTGCCGGGAGAATTTTTCCAAGCGCTGCGACGCTATGTGCCGGAGGTCAGCAACAATTTTCGAGGGGCTCTTAATTAATGTTAAATCCATTAACATACGTGCACACATTCGCGCGTCTCGGACGTTGCGTAATTTTATTGGCGGATAGGCTGTTATCTCTGGGATATCGGTATCGACTGGAATATCCCACGCGAAAGCAACAATACGCGCACACGCATGGAGTCATAGTAACGCGACAATATTGGTGAAAACAAAATGCATCGTTCTGAAACTTCCTGAAGTCGCGTTTCCGCGTAACTCTAATAAGCAACGTTCATACTTCGCACCGGTTATCTTATCGCGAAGTTATCGTGCCATTACAATTAGACGAGTCGAGATATATACGTGCGCGGTGTATAAAATTTTTATCTGCTTTATGACTGCCTCGATTATCAACCGTTTTACGCCGACCGCGGGCAATTGAGAAACCGTGCTATTAGGGGGGATTTGAAGGAACATGTAACCCGAGACACGGGAAGAGTCCCCCGGTGAATATCAAATTAACTAAATTTTCGCTTCGAAATTCATCTCGCCGTGAACGAGGCGAATTTAACATCTTGCGCTAGTAACTGGCTGCGCGGACCATAACGAGTGACCAAACAATAATTCGTCTTCTTTTTGAATTCGTCGGTATATCATTGGACAGAAATTCCTAAGAAATAATAAATTAATTATTTGTTTTGCCTGGAGTATACTTTAATGTACTTGAAACTGAGTAAATATTGCAATTTTGAGCGAAATATTCTCGACGTGCGTGGCACGTCATTCCTGGGCAACTAATTGCGGACCATAACGAGTGACCAAACCGTATACAATAATTCGTCTTCTTTTTGATTTCGTCGGTATATCATTGGATAGAAATTGCTAAGTAATAAATTAATTATTTGTTTTGCCTGGATTATACTTCAATTTACTTGAAACTGGGTAAATATTGCAATTTTGGGCCAAATATCCTCGACGTGCGTGGCAAGGGCCAACATTTAATTGCGTTTGCGCGAAACACTACTCCTGAGATAAGTTCCGATTAAAAGAAAAATGTAATTTTTTTTTTTAACCAATATTACGTACACATATATAAATATTATGTGTTTCATGTACAAGTAATCAAATAGCTCAAGGGACCAATGATCAATTCATAACCAAGCAACAGTAAGACATGAAATATCGACTCTGCTGTTCTCTCTCAATCAGGTGCCATTTTACGAGCAACAAGCGTCAAATTGACGGACCATCGTAAACGCGATGAAGGGAGCTTCATTGTCAGCGTGAGAGGAAAAAAAACAGAGCGTTGGCTGGCATTTAAATAATCAAGAGACAGCAACGCGACGCAACGTGCACACACACGCGCGCGCGCGCGGATGCGACCACGAATTAGTTGGTAAAGAAGGTTTAAAAGGGCCAATATACAGGGCGGTTTCCTTCCCAGGAATTACAGTCCCTGGAGCTGCGTGGGCTGACCCCTCCAGTCCGGTGTTTCACGTCGTCGTCGTCGTCGTCGTCGTCGCGGAAGTTCACCATTAAAACAGCTGGATCGAGCCAGATCTCGCGAGACGAATTTGGCTGCTTCACTGTCACGGGTCTGACCTCGAATCGGATATCCTCGCGAGGATTCACCAACGATGGATTCACAAAAACCGATTCGCAATCCGGCGGCTTGCTCTCGAAACTGACACGTCCCCTGGTTCCCTTGCGAAAACGGATATGCACCGAGCTCGTAAACGTAAATCTAGAAGGCGTGGCACCTAGCGAACCTTCCACGGAGACAACGACGTTACCACTTTTGTCCAACGTTACACGTAACATTCGCGTTGGATTTCGTCTTTTAACTTGTGCTGGCAACTCGACTGCGGACCATAACGAGTGACCAAACCGTACACAATAATTTCGCTTTTTTTCTTTTAATTCATCACTTATAGTTTATCACTGGATAGAAATTACTGAGAAGCGATAAATTTATTATTTGTTTTGCCTGGATTATACTTAAATATACTTAAAACTGAGAAAATATTGCAATCTTGGGATAAAAGATTCTCCACGTGCATGGCACGTCATTCCCAGCGCAAGAGGTTAAGATGGTTTTGATCGGCCATTAGAGACTCGTCTGAAGTGAATTTTAATTTCCAGATTAGAGTACGTGCATTGCTTTCAATTGTGAAATCGTCCTGACACAAGGGATTAGCATCGCTGGAGGCAAAGAGAATCGGTTAGAATCGCCACTGTGCGGATGGGGCTTAAGGATCGATTGGCACGTCGTTGAACTGGTAATAATTGGAACGCATTAGTAGAATTCCTGGTTGGATTATGAAAGAAACGTTTTAACGGACGTTAATGCAATGTGAAATTGTATAATGATGACGTGGCGTACAATGAAATTATACAATGAAAGTATCTCCTTTGTGTAAATACGTCCTTGGACAAATTGTCACAAGCGCGCCAAAAGATAGAATTCCTAATACAGAGTATATAAATATTCTCGAAAAAGATAATCGGCAATTACAATAATTATTAAATATTGTGCGTAATTATTTTATTTATAATTAAATTAAGTATTTTTAATTTTATTAAGGCAGGAATTACGTATCTGAAAGATTCTGAACTCGACGAAACTCACGAGTTTAATGTTGACAGAAAATTTAGTAAAATCTGTAACACCGTTAGAGGAAAAACTCGAGCTTCATTTAGAAACAATCCGTGATATCTAGTTTGATATCTATACCGATCTAGTTTCTCAAGATTGCGACAAATCGAAAATAGACTTTTCTGACGTGTACGCGATACTTATTGAAGTTAGGATGGAAATATAACAAACAAATGTTCATCGAGGAACTTTGTGTAATGACGTCAGCGACATCTGATCATTGATCGAACTAAACCTATGGCCGTAATAACCTAGAAACAAGCATCAATCGTAGTCCCGGCCGAGAAAAATAATTGTCGACTTGACAAATGCCAGTAAAATAAGAACGGTAACGCGTGAGTGAAATTATAAAGCGACATAAATATGAACAAAGACACGGCAGCTTTCAAAGGCAGGTCTGGTCGTGGCACAGCACAATGTTGAACAAGCAGAAGAGAAATTGAACGAGGAAATACAGTGGACACACTGGAAGCGTGTGCACGGCCCCCTGACACACATCGACTCGTTAAAATAACGACATAATGGCTAATTTAGCGATAATAAGCGCGAACCGTATCGTTCAAATTAGCGTCGAAGGTGAGACGAGAACGACAAAGACGGGGGCATCCGAGGAACAAGAGAAAAAGGAGAGAGAAACGCCAGACTGACGTGCGTGTCGCGAGTTACCGCATTGCCCTCCCGATGGCCATCTTCTGCCATCTCGCGGCCATTTCGTTAAACGCTTGTCACAGCCTCAGGGCTGTATCACAATCGTTGTACTACTTTTCGTCACTCTAACAACGCGATATTTAATTAACAATCGTTTGTACGTTCGAATACTCGGCATGTGTCACGGAACTTGAGCAACTTTCCTTCGTTACTATTGATAACACGAAATATCGTGATATAATATGACGAAATTAAATCACGAGTATTTGACACTCGTGGAGAACGTTCGATAGCGTTTTTATCGTAACGTGAAATATAACCTAAGTTTCACGAATACAAGTAACTACGAAACGAATGGATAAAAAAAATAGGAACCACGTTGCCACGCGATCTGGTCGGTAGACACGATGACGAACGAGATCAACGACCCTTAACAAAAGCATCCATAATAATCGACGTACCTTTTAATCAGCGAAATAATCTTAATCGGATTCTGCATCGTCGATTTTGCATCGAGATCGCGGGCAGAGCAACTTGCGCGGTTCTAATCTGAGAAACCACTTTTCGTATTAGAGGTTTCTCTGTACCGACGATTTTTGTAATACAGATCCCCAAAATCGAGGTCGAACATCGTGCTACATAATAAAAATGAAGCTGCTTTTCACGTCCCGCGAAATGGCAACTTGCCAAAGAGGAAACAAATCGCTGCTCATGTTCGTCGCAATTAATGAAAATTCCACTTTGACTTTGCGAATCGAAGGTGCGGGATATTTTTAATTTACGGTCGTCGGCCACATACTTTTAATAGAAAGGGATTAGAAAGTAGGCTGTGCATTTTCTAGGGGATTTTATTGCCTGTTACTTCGTATTTTCCGGTGGGATGGCTACCAATATCCGGACCTTGACATATACCTACATGATAAAACTTATCAACATAAGCGACACATAATTTTAAACGATATCAAACGAATTTGCCACTGTCAGGAAATATACATCGTGATACCGAGAAATCTAAAGTGTGACCGAGCATAAGTCAACGTCAGACTACTAGGTCAATTAAACGAGATTAGTTTTTATAAATGTCTCAACTAAAAAAAAAAAAAAAACACACGACAAAACCTAATTTTTCAATTACTTTCAAAACTGTAATCTGTCCCTTCATCGTTGAATAATAAATTCAAATATCTGTGATAGAAAAACATAGTATTGCGATGTCTGATAACATCAGACCAAATTGTCCTGGTTCCACACAATTTTCGAAAGAGGAGATGTACTCTAACTTTCTAAATATTTACGACAAATGGAACGTAATCAAACGTGTCCGACATCAAAATATGATTACGTAAATAGAAGATACGGCTGTGTAAACAAAAACATTGCCCTATCAATTTTAATACTAACCCATTAATCGATATTGCCTGTTTTTATTTCATCGATTTTAAGAAAATATTCCATCGATTATGAGAAACACACAGAGAGAGAGAGAGCGTGCGATATCGCATGGCAAGAAATTTAATACGATAGAAAATACTTGGCACGATATTGTTTATACACACACTTGATGTATGCCAACAGGATAGCCTCAGCGAGAAAATAACAAATAGATATTATATACTCAAAGGCACGTGTACATCGTGTCTCAAGACAAGAAGAAAGAGAAGACAGAAATCAATCCGTAAACTGCTTGATCTCGCGATTAGATCGTATTTCTGTTGCCGTAAACGATAAATTATACTTTGCACATATGCAGTTAAATACTTGCGATGTTGTCTTACTTAACGAGTTACTCATTGAATTAATATTTTTCAAACAATTTTTACGTATTGTGCACATCGTGCATATAGCATTTAATAAAAATATGAATATTTTCGCTATGCATTCTTACCGAATGCTAATCCTTTCAGACTCAAGTTTTACGCGGAAAAAGATAATATATATATTGACGATACAACGTGTCGTAAAACGTATCAATGGAGAGAATGAATGAAGAACATTCCACGAAAATGACTATTCAAGGGCGTGGTTTACCGGACAGTGTGACGTTCTCGCGAACGCGGCGCGTGACCTGTTCGTTAAAGCGCGCGAATACAATCGACGACGATCGCAAGTTCGATGAACTAATCGATCAAACAAAAGGATCACGCGGTAAACGCTGGACCCGATCATTTCCTGCTCGAGTGTCCAACGCTTGCACCGCGATCGAACCGGTCGAATGAAGACCTGCGAGTTCGAGATGAGAAAAAAAATATATTACTGACCTCGGTCGCTAACTTTCCTTTCGACGCCATCTTGACAACAATGTGTGTCGGTCGACGTTCCGACTACCTGCTGCACGCCGCTACACTTGGACGATGACCGAACGAATCCTGCGGCTGTGCACGACACTGATCTTGATTCAATCTTGATAGCGAGTCACGGCTCGCGCCTCGTCTCGAACACGTCTCTTCACTTCCGTCTTCACCGGAACAAATCGCGAGCGCCCACGAGTTTCGTAACGACGTTTCACGCGGCCGTACCAAAATACTGAACTGACGTCACAGGCACGAAGCTTCTTTTCGTACTACACGTACTACATACTACGAGGAGCACGAGTTTACAAGCGGCACGAAGGCACCCCGGCTGATCAGAGTCGTAGCGTGCCCCTCCACTTTCAACAACGGCCGATACGAGCACCTCCTTTCACTCGCTCTCGCTCTATAATTATAATACGGCGACTCTTTCCCTTCCTTACCACGCTGTATTTATCGTACTCTCTCGTTCCACCACGTTCACGCGAGCAACGACAATCTCGTCCTCTCTTTCGTTCTGGACGATCTCTCCTCGTCTCTCTCTCCTCGCAACACACGCGACATACCGTACACGATGATCGGACGAAACCGGTCGAATGTTTACGAAACACTCAATTTTCGTGTTTCACTAATACCGGAGCTCAATTGAAACTCACTTCACAGCATTGTGTTTGTCTTTTTTTACATCTGCAATCAATGTTTTCACGAACGACTGTAAATCATGTACAATACATAATTCGTACAACCGTATAATGAAATTTTATCGTATACCGTTCTCTCTCTCTTGAATTGAATCGTTAACGCTCATCGAAAGAGAAAAGAGCAATTAACAATTTCATCTTTCCAAACAGTATTCACAGTTCTACGCTCCGGTGGTATGACGTAACGGATGAATTCATACACAAGAAGTTGAGGTTAGGTATCAGCTGGAGAGAATCGTTGCGTCCCGCTCTCTTTCTTTCTCTCGGCGAGCAATCCACCAGGGCGAAGGGAGAATTCGTTTTAATTCAGAGCGAATTAACCTTCCTGCACGCTTTTGCCCTCGCTGATCCCGGTTGGTTAAGCGCGGTCGAACGTCACGCGTCGTTTGCGAATTTGAACTGGCACGAAAGCGCGCCATTCCACGGCGCAATCACCTGTGTTCACGCACTACGATTATCGAATGATTCTATCGATTGGTGTAACGGATACTCGATCGTTATGAGAGAGTATTGCAAAGTGGAATGTCGTCTTGAGGGGTTAACAACAAGGAGTGTTTAAGGAAAGAGATTCATGGAGAAGTGGAATCGAATTAGATACTTCACAATATTAAAGTGTTTTCTATGATTCAGCAATGATTGAACATTCGTTTTGTACTCACGTAGGTGAATGTCACAAATGGAATATCGCATCAGTGTTATACAATGCTTCAAGTGAAATGTACTCATGCGAGTTTTGGCTGAATTTCAAAATACAGAAGAGCATAACTAAACATATAACGATGAAAAATTGTCGATACTTTTAAACTGTTTTAAACCCAAAGATATTTTTAAATTACGTAGCAGGTGAGTAAAGTTTTTTTATTCTCAAACATGTAAAAACATTAACAAATTTTTTTTGTAACTTGTACGACTTTCTTTTTTGTTAAATTTTATTTAACTTTGAAAATTAAAGTTAGACGAACTATTGGGATTTTTTGAATTTTTATTATTTAACTTCAATGTTCAATAAAATGATGAAAAAAAATGGCATAGCAAGTTTTGAATTGTTACAAATGGGAAACTTTAATCTTCAAGACCGTGATGGATTTAGTCAATAAAATGTTTCAATGTTTTCACATACGTGTGAAGTTTTATAATTTTTCTTTAAATATTTTTCCATTGCTACATGGAAAAATATCTTGAAGAAAAAAGAACGAATTCAAGGTAGGAAAACAGAAATTTTACATTTTAAAATGAGACTAATTATAAGTAGATTGTTATATAATCTCCTTTAAGTTAACTTAACAACAATTTAAAATATTGACAATTTCAGGTGGTGCAAAATTGGCTCCACGAGAAGCAATTTATATTTACCAGAATAGCGGTGATAAAGGTCATAAAATTTTTTTTGAAAAACGATAAAATAATATTAATATGAAAAATCCATATGTACGTTCAGTTTTGTTCATCGCTGTACAAACGTTTGAATACTTCCGTGAATCATTGTATGTTTCAATTATTGTGTCTGAGAAATCTGTTAATTATTTTAGAAATTCTAATGTTGAATTGAGGAAGGAATTGCTAAGTTGAGCAAAAGAGAAGCATTCTTATTTCCCTATCGCACCTAGTACTTCCCTCCTTCGTTCTTTGACATTGCAACAGAATTTACTGATCTGTCTTCTTCTTTACAGTATTTGCTGAACTTGGTGATCGCATTATCTCGCTCGCGCCTTTTATGAGATTACACGTGCATACAGAGTACGCGGTTTAAAAGCATCTGTGTGCGATGTTGCGCGCGACCTGTTTATTTTCGGGCCGATTCTCATATGCGGGGCACGCCCAGCTGAATCATTATTGACAGACCTTCGCTGGAATCGGTATTGCACACGCGTGTCATATAACAGAAGACACAGGAGAAGAGATGAGAAAAGAGATAAGGTGAGAAAAACTACATCTTCAGAGATACAGGAACATTGAGAAAATTATAGATAATGTTTGATAAATGTTAAAACTCTTAAGAATTAATATTTGTACGTACATACATTGTATTGCTATGTATAATAGAAAACACAGAGGAAAGAGATAAGGAGAGAGAAAAAATACAAGGAATTGAAAATTGAAGATAATCTTGGAACTTATTGAACAATTATTGAAACGTTTAAGAATGAATATTTGTACGTGTGTTGTTCATCTTTCATTTGGAAGACTTGAATAAAGATATATAGAATTTTTATACAAATTAGATATGTACAATATCTAAATTTTGATCGTCTTTCTTGGCTTAATATTTATCGAATATTTTTTATTTCGCACGTAATAATATGCAACAGCCATGAATCACGAGCAAAGTAAAGGATGGAAATAATTGGTAACCCGCGGAGCGAAATTTCCAACGAAATTATCCGGTATATTGTGAATGTTCAATAAATTTCCATCAGACTGGGCACGTACACAAGGTTCCATTATACCAGGAAATTCTTTCTCGCAATTTTCGCTCATGATTCACTTAATCACGGAATCATATATGATACACGTAAATCGTTGCTTCGTTTATTAAAAGTCTTCAACAAAGCAAATTAATATCAAGAATTTGAAACTTTAAATTTTTTAACAATATAGATTGGTTTAAATGCGAGTCCCAACGCGTCCAAAAATTAAAGAAAAAGATTTTTCAGATTGTTCGTATCAGAAGTATGTTCAAAGACGTTGCTAGATATCTTTTAGAGCTATGTGACCGGGTCGATCGTTGTGTAAAGATGTGGGTCAGGCACACGCCCGTACTCTTTGAATTTTCATCTCGCCCCTTTCTCTCGTAAACATACGTTTATAACGCAATTTTTACACAACAATAATCTATTTTCTATTTTACGGAATTTTACTTCATCCACGATGGAGTATTTTTTCAAACTTCACTAGTCTACTGCAAAAAAATCCCCTTTATTATTTTAGATCCGATCTAAATAGTTTGTTTAGTTAGTTTATCTAACTTCCGGAAATGGGATCGAAGGTAAAATCAATTCTTAAGTACATCGTAAAAGTGCAATTAACTTAA
Organism: Frieseomelitta varia; assembly: GCF_011392965.1. Taxonomy (NCBI): domain Eukaryota; kingdom Metazoa; phylum Arthropoda; class Insecta; order Hymenoptera; family Apidae; genus Frieseomelitta; species Frieseomelitta varia. Next base: position 15,426 of record NW_025110436.1, on the reverse strand, counting down.
GATCCTCGTTAAAAGCTCCTTCGTTTGGTAAGTAACTCTCCTTCCTTTCTGTTCTAGTTTAATGATTAAACTAACGTTTATAGACATTTCTACATGGTAAGATCAACTTGATCAAAATTGTTCAAAGATTGATCAAACCAAAACATACGTACACCATGAATTCAAAAGGGGAACGATAAAAAAAAGTAAACATTTGATATTATTACAGTATATTTAACATTATATTTAAATTAAAAGGGGGCGTGGGAACATATATGTACCATTGAATTAAAGAATCATCTCGTTATCAGTCGTAACCTTAAACTTAGTCGACAACCTTAGCTGGGATCTTGAAGCATACTTCGGCGTTGTTGTTTTCATCGACCAAAGATAATTGGATAGTCAGAGCGACTTTTGGATAACTCTTTTCAACGGGCATCTTCAGGAGGTAGGTAGCTGAGTCTCCTTTCTGCAGTGGGCATTGTCCGCTTACAAGATTCCTGCAGGCATTTTGTTCCGGTAATGGGTATGGCGTGTGAATGGCTCCAAGTTCGACATCGACCACTGGTCTCAGGGACTTTGTGCTCGAAACTGTAACAGATCATTAAAATTGACCAATTTGACTTAGTACATGTATACATGTAGATTCGATATATTTATTGTTAATTTTCTTTTTATCCGTATTTCAGGTATAATGTTTACCCGCTTTGAAGTTAATACGACCCTCGACGTTGGTCCCTCTCACCAGATTGCAGGGCACAGAGCTGCATCCCAGGATTGACACGCTTTCGGGGACTGGACCACTCTTACAGGGCAGGTACGTTGCTTGCATCGAATCAGCGATGAAAAGCACCGCGAAGATATAAACTGCAATCACAAGTGAACATATTTTTTCTTTGTTTTAGTTAAATTATGAAGTTATTAGTTAAAAAGTCGTGATCTTATATGTCTTTGAAATTGAAGAATAATATGTTAGAGTAAAGTAGACTAACGTGGGATACATTTTTTAAAAGCAACACAACTCTTGTCTAAAGCACTTTTCTTAAACTTTTTTTACACCTTTTGAAACTGTGATATTTCTTCTTTTACAATCCATTTTCCACCGGAAAACAAAGTAAAAAATGTTAGTATCTTCGTGCTGAATTAAAAATTATGCAAATTCACTGATGAAGAAATATCCTAATATGAGATCCCACTTTTTTTTTCTAAAACGCGTCAGTACAGCTATCTTCATGAGCATAAAATAAAAGACTGCCACTGCATCTTGTCATTTATACCGAATTAAAGTTAAAACTAATCATTTTTCAACATACATAGTTAATATTGTTACAGAAAGCATCGATTAATGTACGAAAAAATTCAAAAAAAAATAGAGACGACTTTGAAATCAAATCCAAAATCCTTTCGTCTATAAAAGAAAGTCATGACTGCCATAATCAGTGGCATCGCAAGATCGAAATTGTGAAGCGAGACAATTTGTCAATGGAATGGCAAAAGCCTGTGAAGAGAGATATTTCATCGATGGCATCCTGTTCACAGTACCATTGATATTCGAAATTTATAAAATGTTCAATTTATTTAAGATTAAATAGTAGCAAATGAAATTTCTAAAATATTCAATTTGTACATGAGTGATCAGTAGGAACAAGTGAAAGTAACACATCATGTCAGTGTACTTAGAATAGCAATAATCATACATACCGTAAGTGAGGATTGCCATTTTTGGTGTATGCTGCTCGTTTCACTATTCAAAGCAACTGAAGATCACTGGATTGTGGATAGGTATTTATTACCGGTCACTATCTAATCGAGAGTTAGGCATCAGAAACGATTATCGATATTTTCGACATTTGAAAACACTTGAGATCCACACCTGACGCGACGCCCTGAAAAATCCGAAACTCAGCTCATTTCGTAGATAAAATCATACCAATATTTGCGTTCATTCAATTAAGAAAAGTCGCAATCTTTGCTGATAATCATAATTAATCGTCTCGTGGTAGATGTCAGGAAACATTTCTGTATTTCGCGGTCACTGATCTTTTATGTTACATTCATCGCAAAAGGGTGGCGAAACAGGACTTCACGCGACAAATTTAATTAGAAACTGAGATTTTACTTTTAATTCAACGAAGTCTCCTTCTTACCATTACAGAAGAAATAGGGAAAGGGGGAAATGATTACAAATTAAAGAAATCAATTTATTCAGTATAACACATAACAATTCCATATTCCCATATTTTTTCTTAACATTAAAATAGCGGACCTTCTGTTCATTTTTATTCGTAGAGACACTGAAACTTTCGCAGCTCGTTGGAAATTATTGGTGTGTCGAAGATTTCGCAACATCCTGTTTCCATGGAGGACCCTGTACGAATTTCTCGACTAGTCGATCGCGTAAACAGGTGGGCGTGATCCTAAACATGGTGTGGTAAATCGTGTATCGCCATGGTTCATTCCTAAATCGACATTTACACAAATATGTTAAAAGATAAAAAAAGAAAAAACTTACAACGTTACATAGTGAGATTTGAGATTATCACGCGGTTTATTCTTTGAACAGGTGTTTTAATGCAGGTGTTACTTCAAGTAGGAAGAACTATATTTATCGCGATGCTTATCACAATTAACTGGCAAGATAGCGACAATCGTTTATGCAACAACTTCGTAACAATTCAGTCAACGAACATTTTTACTCGCGTCTACTTTACTCAGAGTTCCGTCCAATTTCCGAACGTTATACTCGCAAGTATAATGCAATTATTACTATGCAATACGTAATTTTTTCTCTTTGTTCGTAATTATTAAACTTTCGAAATTAATTAAAATATTTTTAAATCAATTGTTTGTCATTTGTAGACATACGTGTAAACTGCCGATGGATATTTGTCCAGGAGAGCACCTTCGAAGGCTTCGTAAATACCAGAATCCCGTAGCTTTTCCAAATTGCCACCCTGAGCCACAGATGAGAAATATTGCGAATATCTGGCAAAGTAGTCGTCGTAAAAGGTTTCCGCTTCGCTGGACATCGACTGCTTCATCGTCTTGAAGTGTTCATCTTGTCGTGCCAATATGTTACTCTCCGTAACGAATGAACCTACGAGACGCATAAGTTCACGTGTAAAAGTCTTAGTCTTCTAAAATTTCTAGAAATAACCAATAACAGAAAAATTGAAGGAAGATACTTTTTTGTATGAAATCTTTTTTCTTTTCTCTTCTATAAGAATAATTTTCTATTTTAATTTCGATAGAATTTTATGCCTTTTTTGCTTTGATCACGTACCAGGAACAAAGCAAACGACTTTGACACCGTACTTCTTCAACTCCACTCTAATGGCAGAGGCCCAAGCGCTGAGAGCAGCCTTGGTCCCGCTGTAAGCCGCTACACCAGGAATCGGCTGCTCGTTACAGTGGCTCGAGACTACGATAATCCGGCTAAAGTGGGCGCGGATCAACGGCATCAGTTCTCTAGTAATTCTCATGGTACCCAGCAAGTTCACTTCCACTTGATTCCTCAGCTGCTCGTCCGTTTGCCATTCAAATTCACCGAAGATCATCACAGCCGCGTTATTGATCAAACATCGTAACGCTGAAACCGGTATTCTGTCATAATATATATGCTTGTTTTTTTTTTCTACAATAATTAACATTCTTTCATATTCAAATTTTTTTTTTTTTACTAATTTAAAGATGAATATTATATCTATGTGATTGTATCTTTATATTATATTCTTATATTATATTATATAATATTCAAATTTTTTTTTACTAATTTAAAGATGAATATTACATCTATGTGATTGTATCTTTATATTATATTCTTATATTATATTATATAATATTCAAATTTTTTTTTTTTACTAATTTAAAGATGAATATTACATCTATGTGATTGTACCTTTATATTATATTCTTATATTATATTCTATTATATTCTATTATAGGCTATGGTTACAGCCTAAGAATATAATACGAGTATCTTTAATAAAATCTATACGAATCTAATACGTGCATCCCGATTTTCAGATGTTCCATTTATTAGCGTTGGAATGCGCTAATTCGCCGCAACCACAGCCTTGAGATCGTGAAAAATGATTTACTTAAATTCCTTTCCGTCAAAATCGTTCGAACGGAGTTGGCGAAATTTTCAACGCTATTAACCAGCGTGATGTCCAGAGGGTAAACGAGTACGCCTTCGCTTTCCAGTCGCTTAGCCCCAGGACAACCCATTTGCAATACACCGGCAATTACAGTTGCTCCAAGTTCCCGACAATGCAGAGCCAGACTGTATCCTAATCCCGAGCCGCAGCCAGTAATAACAATCGCATGGTTCGAGGATATTTTCGCTCGAGATCTTAGGCGACAGTATAGGTAAGAAGCACCTGAAAGATTGTTGATAATACATGACACACATGTAGCACAGAAAAATATTTCAAGATGTATTACAGTGTTAATACGAAATTTCAAAGTGATTGAATGTAAGTTTCCTGCTGCACGTTCGCGTACGTGTGTACTTGTATTAATTGACAGTTCGAAGATAGTGTTACACTCTTTATTAAAAATTTACAATAGCGTTTAATTTGAATTTTCATCGTATCAACAGAATATCATGATCGCACAGAATCGTTGCTGCGTATTCTTGCTGATGGCGCATTTTGATAAACGCAGCCCACCGGTAAGTAGATAAAAAGATAATAATAAAATGAACGCACGTGTTTATAATTCAAAGATCCGTTTGATATACGTTTCATTATATAGTATATATCACTATCTCTTTTATTCATTTACTTCTTATAAAAAATTTATACACTATTAATAAAAATCGAGTGATTGCTAGATTGTTATTGTGTTCTTACCAATGCCACATAGAGACGCGAGTGGAACGAAATGTTTATATCCCTTGTTCCATAAATAAAAGAGACCAACCGAAGTCGTTAGATCTGCTACGAATATCGTAGAATATCTTTTGACACATTTCATTAATTTCATTTTAAAATTAGTGCGCTCTATCAGTCTTGGTAATTTACTCTAAAGATAAAACTTCTTCGACTCGTTGACTGGAAGATTTTCTACGCTTTATGTGTACGTATAAAATCTTTATCAGAGAAAAAAAAATTAGAAAATAAATGCTACGAATGATATTACTTGACACAGTAGAAAGAAACAAAACTTTGATATACGCAAAATATTGAGAATATCAATTTCAGTTTTAAGTTATCATTAAAATTGTTGGTAATAAGAATGTTCTCACTATGAAACCACTTGATCACTACTCATAAGCAACAGGTATCAGAACTTCAAACAAAAACAAGCACGTAAGCCGAAACGATGATGTCCTCGTCTTGACTGCAAATGGCTGCTATGAGACGTGAAAAGAAAGAAAACATCCCCACTCCTCTGCTACGGTTTACGTTGGATCCTTTTAAAATTTAAACAGGAACACGCAAAATTTGACAATCGTTTAAGTATCGTATAATATTTCTATTTATTACAAAAGTAAAGGTTTCTCGCTTTTTCTTTTTTCTTTCTATAAGCTATTTTCCTTTCATATAAAATTGATTCTGTGTATCAGAGTTTGATCTGTTAAGAGGTTTTAATATTTCATGAACGGATCGGTCGTGAAATTCTCATTTAAATTGTAAACGCGTCACATCATGCATAAATAAATGGAATACCATGAATTTCCTAAATCGTTCCTACCGCAGTTCTATGTTCTCCTATGATAAAAATGTTAGGTCTAAAAAAATACTAGGTCAGCTTAAAAGATTCTTCCTTTTCAACGTATGTGTATTCAATTCCAGTTTCCTAATCGGAAATGTTGGAATCGACATAAAATTGTTGTTTTAAATAAATCGAAATAACATAGCGCGTTTCTAAAAATTGCTATCACAATTGTAAAATCTTTTACTACACACGATTTGTTCCTATTACATATTAGCGGCGCTCTTTTCTTTTTTTTTTTCTTTGTTTTCATTTGTCGCATAAGATAGTATAAAAAACTTGTTCGTATAATCATTACACAAAACTTGTTGCAAATTTATAAGTCTTTACAGAGTGAAATATACAGCTTAATATTAAGGCATACTTTACATAAAGGTTAACAAATATTAAGGCTAGCGATACACTGTACCTTAAGCTAATTACTCTTTTAGAATGAAATCATAAGATAGTGTGAGTACATACATAATCTTCTTTCGACATATAATCCAAACTGATCTCGTTATCTTACAAGCTTCAATTATTACTTCCACATATATTATACGGTTTCGTTCACGTGATACTCTCACAGTTTGCTTTCAAATGCCGCTCTGAAAGACCGAGTATATTAAATAGCGGGTTTATCGTCGACTAAAATGTTGGGATCAGCACGAAGATCGTAACTTGGATCGCCATCCGTGGCCATTTTTCCAAGCCACGAGAACAGGATTAACATTCCGATGAAAGCTAATATTCCCATGATGCCTAGCACTGTGTATCTCCTGTACAGTGAGCCAGGTGTGTTTCTACGCCGCGTTGGCGGGCTAACTATCAACTTCCACCACCTCAAGAACCATTCAACGGCAGACTTTCTCCTATATTTATTCTCATCGTGATCGAACGACATTTCTTTAGGATCGTCGTAAGCCTCGCAAACTTTCCTCGACGTTGGCTGCGACAATCCCATAGACGAATCGATATTTACAATTGAGTAAGGTGGTCCAACCTTTTGATTGTTCAAATGCACATTGTTTATATTACTGTGAACTGAATTTACACTACTAATAGTACGCGATGTAGCTGTTGACGGCGATGACGTTGTTAATGCGTGGTTTTGGTATGACGTGGTCTCAATTCTCAATGAAGGATGCTCCGGCTCTGGTTTTTGCTCTCTGTCTTCACTGAGCTATAAACGAATTTCAATACACAATTTCGTTCATACGCGTGTTATGCAGATAAGCATCAATGCATACCAATGGTAAACCTAAACCAGCCCTTGCCCAATTTACACCAGCCAGCTTCTCTCTCAACACATCGGCCACAGGAGAAACTAACTTCGAGTCAGGAAAAATGCGTTCCTTGCATGTTGGGCATGTGTACCCTGCCGGTGCTGTGGTCGCTGGTAATTCTCTCGCATATTTGTCCAAACATGCCCAGTGATACATGTGATAACACGTCAATCGTACGCAATCTCCTTCACTCAGATTTACTGAGCATAATGTACAAATAGGGTTGTAATCATGGTCATGGAGCCATAGTATATACGACTGAACAATACACTGAAAAAAAGTATGAGCATCTGTCAATGGACTACTCTTAATGTCAACAAGAAGAAAAAGAATATCAAATTCACTTGTTCATGATTTTTCAGTTCTTTATAATTCTTTATATAATTTATAACTATATTTCTTTATAGTTCTGATATTAATCTAATATACTCATAATTCTTTATAATTATATTTTTCAATTCTAAATAATTTCATGATCAATGATGCAATACCTTTGGATGATTCGTAACCATGCAATGTTCGCAAACATTGACACGGTGTTCAAAACAAAACAGATTTGTAACTCTTCTTTTCGGACACTTGCACAATCCCATGGTTATGATGGAAGTGACGTGTTTATAACATTAAATAAATTATTAAATTATAGAATAAGAGACTAGTTAATTAAAAGAACGTTTTGGAACCGGTTACTTTCGCGTAATACGGCATGGCGTTGCAAAAAAAAGCTTCAAGCTACATTATCTGACACGGCTTCCATGTTTCATCGGCCACGTCGTCTGACATTTCTCACGGACAACTATAGAACGAGAAGCATGAACTAAGCATAGAATAGATTCGACGTTCTTCTCGGTCCACGTTTCAGAAATTATTAACTCAGTGTAACAAATGTGTTAATTTAAATTGAAAATTTTTCCCGCGAAATTCATAAATAAAATACTGGAAACAGAGTATCTCGTAATCGCGAATCAACTACAGAATTTTGTGCAATATTTCATTGACAATGAGAGACAGCACTGTAGATAAAGTACAACATTTGCAAAAAGAACTTTAGATGGCGAAACTTTCGTAAGACAAGGAGAGCAACAGTGTGCGACAAGAACAGATATTGTACAACAGACAAGGCACGCAATAGTGTGTGACAAGGACAACGATATATTTTAGTTCCATCGTTTCACCGCTACGTGGCGCTAGCATTTCACTGTCCATAAATCGAGCAAATTTTCTTTTTCAAAGAAACCTGACTGAGAGGATCAATTTGCGAGCTTTTGCAATTGCATCTACGAAATTAGACTTTCAGCTTTCTTCTCGTATGCCATTTGATCTATAAAATGCTTGTATAAAGATTTCAAGATTTCTCCAAATAGATCGAAGAGATCGATCCCTTTGTATTTCGTTTCCAGCAGACAACAATTCGTAATCAACAACAAATATTAATTTACCTCGTGTAGATGTATTTGCAATAAAACGACTACGAATTTATCATAATGTTAAGCAATTCATAATTTTTGCATGTGTGTCTTTCATTTTTACGATAAACGTAGAGCTAGTTTGTAAATACTGTTGAAATGGCTGCGTTATATCGTGTTTTAAATTATTTGGGGAAAAATGTTATATCGACGGCACAGAATAGAAATATATCGTTGTCTGCAGTAACGCGTATTAAAGAAAGTAAATATTATTGTATTATATTAGCGTTAATTAATGCGCATCATCATTTGTCGTTCAATTTTCCTTTCTTAACCTATAATTTACATTGTAGTTGTCCAAAAGAAAGAAGGGAACACTTTAATTTTCGAAGCCGTAATAAAGCCAGATCCCTACGAAGGACGATTCCTGAAATCAAAAAATGGGGCATGTTCTATCTGTTCTGCTGGTCTCGATATTAAACATACCGTAAGAGTTTGAATTCCTTCTCTGTTATAATTTCTTCTGCCTCTGAGAAACTTCTTTTCAGGATGTTCTTATCTTAAATCAATTTGTCACATCGGAGGGAAATATATTACCACGAAGGGTCACGGGACTTTGCGAAATGCAACAGAAAAGGATTAGCTCATTGATATTAATGGCTCAACACGCAGGTCTGTAGATTAATTCGCAAGAAAGCGCAATGTTTGGGACAAATAAAGCGAAACATTCATGTTCCAGGGTTAATGCTAAGAAGATCTCCTAAAGGTGGTCTGCTTCATCCTTTACAGAAAAGGAAATGGAAAAAGTTCAACAGCTATTACGATGAAAGAACTATTAGAGCTAGATACAAGTAGTAAACAGTACCATTTGTAAACAATACAATAAACGTTTAATGTTACGTAACAAATTAATGTTATAATATTTTACTTTTTTCCAACAATTAAACAAGTCTCAGTGACTTAATAATTCTCCACGTGGCTTTGTTTTGCGCTTCAATTTCAAACGTATAGGTTAGAAATCATGTTGACGTCTAGGTTAATGAAAAACCCGTGGCTCAGAAAGTTTCAAAAAAGATGCGCGTCGAGAGGTTCAACGATTGTGAAAACAGGACACGAGGAAGTGGAAATCACGAGAATTCGAAATATCGGAATTCTGGCACACATTGACGCTGGTTCGTTTGCAATGTTTCCCTGACAGAGGTAACCTATAAAAATTTCAACATAAATGAATTTACGATGAATTTACGTGACGTTTTAGGCAAAACTACTACCACGGAAAGAATGCTATACTATTCCGGCCTTATTAAACATATGGGAGAGGTTCATCATGGTAATACAGTGACAGATTACATGGACCAGGAACGTCAGCGTGGCATAACCATCACTTCCGCAGCAGTGACATTTCAATGGAAAAACTACCGTATCAATTTGATTGACACTCCAGGACACATCGACTTCACCATGGAAGTGGAGCAAACTCTAAGAGTATTAGACGGAGCGGTTGTTATATTGGATGGAAGCGCAGGCGTCGAGGCTCAAACATTGACAGTTTGTAGACAGGCTGACAAATATGACATACCCAGAATTATTTATGTGAACAAGATGGACAGGCCGGATGCTAATTTTGACAGTAGTTTAAGATCCATCGAGTCAAAGTTAAACACAGAAGTGTTACCTACGCAGTTCCCGATTAAAGAAAAGGGGAGCTTGGAAGGAATCGTGGATGTCATCACCATGGAAAAGCTGATGTTTGACAAGAAAGACATGGGTATGAAATTTGCCAAGGTAAAATTATCCGAGAACGAGGACGAAGCCTTGTGGGAGATGGCGAATGAAAAACGTAGGAGCTTGGCTGATAAGTTGTCCAATATGGATGACGAATTGGCCGACACAATCATAGAACAGGAATCCCTGGATGCTGTGACTCCACAAATGTTAATCGACTCCTTGAGGAGGTCAACTATAAGTAGAAAGGGTGTTCCTGTGCTGCTGGGTAGTTCTTATAAGAATATCGGAGTACAACCTCTGATGGACAGCGTTCTCTTGTATTTACCATCACCGAACAGTAGCAAATCGTCTGTGCACTATCGTTGTTTCGACAACAATTTTTGCGCCAGAGCATTTAAAGTCGTGCACGACAAACAAAAGGGGCCGATTACATTTTTTCGAATTTACAATGGCAGTGTGGAGAGAGGCATGAGGCTGTACAATGTTCGGACAGAGGATAAGGAACCGGTAGGAAAATTGTATCTCGCGTGTGCCAACGAGTACCAAGAAATAACAAAGATCACGGACGGCAACATTGCGGCGATAACAGGATTAAAAGGTACGACGGCTGGAGACTTGGTAACGACGAATTCGAAGGCAACGAGACTTGCAAAGAAGAAACTAAGAGCAGAGAAAGGTGTTACGCCGGAAGACGTGGATAGGATATTCGATAGCAATTCTAGAACGCTGGAGCCAGTCTTCTTCTGTTCGATAGAAGCACCGTCGTTGTCTGCGCAGGTAGTTTTGGACAAGGCTCTACAAGAACTCGAGAGGGAAGATCCAAGCTTGAAGGTGACACAAAACGAAGAGACCGGTCAGATAGTGCTTGGAGGGATGGGTGAATTGCATCTAGAGATTATCAAAGAGAGAATTAAAACCGAATACAAGGTCGACGCTGATTTAGGACCCCTCGAAATCTCCTACAAGGAAACCATAACGGAGCCTATTCAAGACACTTTCTCCTACGAATATAAAATGGGAGACGTTAGCCCGAAAGTTACGGTAACCATATCTTTGATACCAAATCATCAAGAGAAGGAGATTTTATTATTAGACAAGTCGATGACCATTGATTCGAGAGCCATGCAAGAAAATATGATGAAGGCCGTTAGGAAAGGAGTCAGAACGGTTATTTCGCATGGACCGAAGTTAAGTTACCCGGTGGTAAACATGGGCATTAAACTGCATAGTTTGCAATATGGGCCTGGTACCACGCCATCGTTGGTCACTGCTGCTGTCTCGCAGAGTATTCGACAGGTAAAAGTATTTTAACAACGTTTATTTCTTTCTATGTACATGTAAAGAAGGAAGTACAGCCTAATTGTAAGTTCTGGAACGCTAGGACGCCATTTTTGGGTCTAACAAGCAGTTACCAAACAAACACGCCGATGAACCGAAGAAACAGTATTTTAATTCCGTCGCTGTTACTTAACATCAGGATAATTGGCAGGATTAATTGACGACCGTGTCGCTTCCGTTACGTTTAATCACCTCGGTGCTCTTCTTCGACGATTCTAAGCTCCTTTCCTTTGCAGATCTCAATTCAGACAATAAAAGAAGGGACTTTGGTTTGCGTTCCAACATCGTCCTCCTCGCAGCCTGGCTCGACAAGTCGCTGTTAACGGATGACTCTACCTCTGGGAAAAAGTACCTGTGCTTCCACTTGTCCTGTACAGTCTTCAGATAGTTATTCTCTTTGTATTTCTCCTCGTTGCACACGTAAGTCTCTGTATACGTCCGGAGAACACCGATCTTTTTCAATGCCTCCTCAGATATGCCGATGCCGAATGGTTTCTGTTTCGAGGATGTCGTTGGGAAAGTGTACGGTTTCAACGTGCTGTTCTGTTTCAATTCCGAGACACGCGGAAGCCTCGGTGACTGCCTGTCGAAGAATTCGTCGATCAACAGGTCCGTTTTCGTCTGCAAGTTGCTGAGAAAATTCTTGTCGCTTTGGTTCTGCAGGTCCGAGCTTTTGCCGCCAGTTTCATCGCTGACTAAGTTATCGACGCTGAAGTGTTTCGAGAGCCTGAAGCTATTCCCTTTGATTTTGCTCTTCGTTCTCCTCGAGCTGGTCTGAGTGGATCTCTCCACCGTCCTTATGCCCCACTTGAGCATATAAGAGTCGAGGAACTTGTGGTATAACTTTGGGCAGACCTCTTCGTCCTCGTAGTGCCTGTCAATGAAGTATATCCTACGCAGACGACAATTGCCGCAAATCTGAATTCTCTGAGTGACGGCGTACACTTGTTTGAAGACGGTCTGCGTCAGACTCGATAGATCCAGCTCCAATTTATTCCAGCCGGTCTCGAACTTTACCTTCACGCGACAGATCGCGCCTCGGTAGTTCTGCTTCTCTGATTCGGCGTTCGTGAATTGAAAGTGATGCTGGTAATTTTGATCGTCGGCCACCTAGGCACAAACTCTCGTATCATCATATTGGATCACTCGGTATTCGATTTAAGCATTCTTTCTTTTTTTTTTTTTTTTTAGAATTTTTATTTAGAGAATATCATATTTATATTTTTAATTACAAAAGTACAAAAATACACAAATATTGTTAATGTAATAATATAGTGTAATACCTCTCCAAGTACAAGGAGTTAATATTCAAGGTAAAAGAGGCAAAGGATCGATTGCTCGTTGGCTGGTTGGAGGCTTAATAACAATTAAGACTAGAATATTCTTTATTACCTGCACTTGCAAGCGACAGTTTAGATTCAGATTCTTAATGACCACCACTAAGATTGGCAATTCGACGTTGAGAAATTGAAAGGAGTCAGAGGGACAAATGATGGAGGTGCCGTATCCATGGTGTTGTTCAAAGTCCTGTATCTCGATAACCTGTCTCCCGTTTGTCATAAAAATTAGAGTTAGAAGTTTCTATCGCTCGATTTTGAAACAACTAGTTAACCTACATTCTCTAGCAGGTCCGAATCTAAAGTTTTACGAATACGACCCGACTGGGACTGTTGCTTGCTCCAATACTCCAAGGGTTTGTCGCTGATACTATACAACAAAGACAGATACCCATCAACCATGAAACTGCGAGATTATTTTGACGAAAACTGGAGGCACTTATACGACTTTGTTACTTTAGGATTTACATGTTTCCGTTCGTTTGTTTTTCTCGCGACGTACACTTCAACACGTACGATGGTCGTTCGTTCGGATTTACAATCAAAGTTGTGCATGCTCTTTCGAAGTTTACGTGTTCAAATCGTTCGAGATTTTTCAAAGAATGAAAAGAATGATCGCACCGACCGATAGAGAACAGGGATTTCCTGACAGAGTGAAGAAAAAAAAAAAAAAATGTGGGATTAAATTCGATAAGAACAGAAAGTGTAAACAACGGATTAAACGGCTAAGCTTTTACTCAAAGGAGAAACGTTTCATTCGTTTAGAAAAATACTGAGATGCAGGTGCAATGATAGAACAATCTAGATAACACGTACTTGTGAAACCATTTGTGTGATCCAATTATCAGATTCCACGAATTTCGGATCTTAACACGAATATTCAGGTGGCTATATTGGAATGTAGTTCCAAGTAATTTATGAAACACATGTCTAGAGAAACCAGACCCTGCAAGAAACACGTTGCAAACACTTTTAAGTAAATCTGGATCATAGATGTTTTTCCATTTGTCAAAGAGTTTTGGACGTTTCGGATGACCTGAGCATCCTGTCTCTTGTCATTTAACATTTTTTATTAAATACTGTCTTGTTAATAGTTTCGAATAATATTGATAATAATTATTAATAATAATAATTAAATATTGTTCGCTGCGTGGATTTCAGTTGATGAAGAACACCGGGATCAGTCTACTGGAACCTATAATGCGTGTAGAAATCATGGTGCCCGAGAGCTATATGAGTGCCATCATGAAAGACTTGCCGAGAAGACGTGCGGACATAAAGCACATCGATGCCTACAGACAAAACAAGGTAACGTGCTCTCTTCAGCTCTCTTTCTCTCTATGGGTAAAACGAGACTGATGCATTAAACATAAATAAATAACGAAAACAGGTGATTCACTGCTTGGTGCCGTTAGTCGAGCTGCTGGGATACTCGAAGGTGGTGAGGATAATTTCATCGGGGCATGCGACGTTCTCGTTAGAATTCGACCACTACGAGTTAATGGACTCGTCGAGCGAGGCGAAAGCGATCAGAAGAATTACTGGCTTCTCTTAGAAGAAAATAAAAGTCAAATAAGGAAAAGAAGACGGTGGTACGAAATAAGAAATTAGTAAACTCAATTGTAACAAAGAGGGCGGTTCAAGGATGAAAAGTCAGGCGTTACAAAAAGAAGAAAGCAGTGGTGTGCGCCTGTTCGTCAAGACCTGTCGATACGTCTGAAGTGTGAAGTAAAACAGGACGAGAAACACCAACAATTAAAACACATCGTTATTATTCTTGGACAAAATTACATACACGCTTGTTCCTTTATTCGTTCGATCTAAATCAAAATATATTGCAGCATCCGTCGATGATGCGTTACAAATCCTTCTGTTCTTATTTCGCGATTCCTCTGTCGCGGCCGCCGATCACGTGGCTGATTACGAGCAGCTCTCGTAAAACGATTTCTTTCTCTAAAAACATATATATATATATATATATTTATATGTATATGTAGATATGTATAATCATAAAAAAA
>NW_025110436.1:0-624 GCF_011392965.1 Frieseomelitta varia | reverse complement strand
AAAAAAAAAAAAAAAAAAAAAAAAAAATAAAGGAAAACGTAACAGAAAGAAGAAAGTCTTATCGAAAATAACACCAGCCAGCCTCGTGAGCAGCAGCCGCGCGTTAAATATATTAATATTGCTTAAAGATCATGCAAAAAATGTCATACATAGTAAAATATATGTATGTATATATATTATATGTATGGAGGGATTACATGTTATAGGGTGAGAGGCTTGCAAACGTGTCAGTTTGCTCGTAAAAATTTTTCCCACTTCCGTCGATAACGCGTAACCCGCAAGCGATTTTCGACGCGAAATTCTCGTTTTCTCGGGACTACGGTAGGCTAACGATATTCGCCGAACTTTCGCACGGGAAATACACGTGCGCGCGTGTATTTTCATACGTGTGTCTCGTTGTCGAGCTGCTGATTCGGTATCTTTGAATTGCGTTTGTGCACACATGATTATTAAGAAAATTACGGGCACGATTCAAAGAACGGGCCGTCGTATACGCGTCCTATCATAATCTATAAAATAGTTTTTGAGCGCTAAAATCGGACATCTTAAATTTCTAAACAACAGTTTACAGCTCTTCGGCCGATGTTACATAATTTTGTAAAAGGAAAAAAAAAAAAAAAAAAA
>NW_025110435.1:0-36900 GCF_011392965.1 Frieseomelitta varia | reverse complement strand
CTCTTCTTCTTTTTTTTTTTTTCTTTTTCCGGAAAATTTCACTCGAATGATCGATCGACCGCGGATGCTCGGTGCAGCTTTTAATCGATCATTAGCGCACTGCGAAGCTTTTTGAAAAATTTAGGTCCACTGCGAAGAGAAGCAATTTTTCTCAGCTTCAAGCATATTTAAACAAAATAATAAATTGATTAATTCTTCGAGTTACTTTTTCAAAATGAAAGCGACGAATTATTGTATACGGTTTGGCCGCTCGTTACGGTCCGCAAGTGGTTAAAGCGTCAATTCTCGAATTCATTCGTGAAACAATTATTCAATGTTCAATTCAGTGTAATGAATTTATAGAGTTTTCATAGCATTTTCCTATAAAAACATTTTTGTGAGAAATAAGCAGAGAACTTGACTGGGTTTAAAGCCCAGATTCCACTGCTACACGGCTTCTCTTGTATCACGACGTTGCGACAGTTATAAATATCGTCAATTGTTCGAACATTGGTGATTTAATTTATTATGACTAACGTGAGCAACGTTGTTTTGTTACAGAGGTGCAAGGAGAAGTTGAACACCCTGGCTATCTCAGTAATGAACCAATGGCCGGGTGTGAAAGTAAGGGTGACAGAAGGTTGGGACGAGGAAGGGAAACACGCGACGGATTCGCTGCATTACGAGGGACGTGCCGTCGACGTGACGACGAGCGATCGGGATCGCTCGAAATACGGGATGCTGGCGAGACTCGCCGTCGAAGCTGGTTTCGACTGGGTCTACTACGAGTCCAGGTCACACATTCACTGTTCTGTCAAATCTGGTCAGTATGTTGTTCCTCATTCTCTGCAATTAAGCTGTATCTGTTAATTGGGAAAGAAGATGCGGGTGCATCGTTGAGAATGTTTACATTTTAATATTGAAATTGTAATTCAAGTTCTTTCTTTCTTTCTTGCCTTGATGTTATAACAATATAATTTCTTAAGACGCGATACGAGTCTAAAATATCCTAGCGTTGTCCTTGATTTCGAGAAATCAGGTGAGTGATTTTTTTTTTTAGAGAAGCACGTCACGTTTGAAGAAAATATGTACAACGTACCGTGTAAAATGCAACGTTTCAAAATTCACGCACCTAGTTGTTAGAATTGGAATAATTTTTGGGGAAGTAGATCAAATTTTTCACATTGAAACTTTTGAATGGAATGGAACACAGTTGATCGAAATACTGCAAATGAGTATTTTACATATTTCGAAATTACACAACTATAAATCTTTTAAATTATTCAATTTTGAAATTTTTAACTCCATTGAATTTAATTTTCAATTCTAGTCTTATTATTAGTGATTTCTATCGCCAAGAAGTAAAATGGTAACTTGACATGTATTTCAAGTCATCTATAACTCAATGACAATCGTAAAACAATAAGCAGATATACATATATTTAGAATATAAGAATAAATTCTACTCGATGATCAGTTGTCTTTAAAAATCTTTCATGAAATTAAGAAATTGCACATAATTTCAATAACAATTGTATAATTATATATAATTTATTATGTATATTTTGCTTTTACTTTCGTCGATTTACTTATGAAAGAGCACCACTGCTACGGAAAAATCTACTTGCGCCATTTGCTTCTAAGAGGAAGTTGCCTGTTTTACCGACTCATATAGATCTTCGGGGGGACGTTGTAGATAAAACGATCGCGAAAGAAGTTCGTTCTATGAACAGAATGAACGGTGAAATGTATCTCGTGTTCGAACAATTTGATTTAATATATTTAGTAGTCCTGAAATATTTTCAATTTTCATTAATGCAAACAGTCCAGAAATCCAGAAACACAACGAAAGGCCCAAAAGTAGAAAACATATAGTAAAAGTAGATCGTAGTTGCAGTTGAATAAAAATCACGTGAAGATGGATCAATTATATGGCTGTTCCGTGTTTCAACGCTTTCGAAAAAAAAAAAAAAAACGCGAAGAATGTTTCGAACCGAGCCTCTCGACCCGAATTTCTCACAATCGACGAACAGAAAAGAGAAGTTGACGAGGAATCGGGGGTGCGGGGGCGCGTTTCGTTGATCGGAGCTCGAGTTTCAAAATAAATGTCGATAAATCTAGGCGAGCCTGTCGGCTCGAATTAAATTCCAACGTAACAGCCGCCGCGAAATCGATACGAGCCGAAAGAACGATATTCGAGAGACCGAGGGAACCGGTCAGTTGAGAGAAAAGGATATCGGCCTGAAGACGCGAGCCACGCGTGTTACGATTTTCGACGCCTTTGCTCCGTCCTTCTATGTTTCCATCGATTTTCCTCGACGATTCTTTGTCTCATTTTCCACTAGACAGATTGTGAAGTATGAAATATTTCTCTCTCGATTGATTTCCTGACCCTGGTGATGGTTCAGAGATTTCAGAAGAGGAAGACGAAGTGAGAGTTGTGGATAAAGTTGAATTTTAACCTGTTAACTATATTTCTTAATTACCAGACTAATGAAGAGTAAAATTTTGTAATAATGAAATAAAAAGAAGAAGTTACTGTCAGTTGTTGTATAATTAAATTGAATTTTCTAGATTAAGTTTCAGAACGAGATTAAAATTTAAAAAAGGAACGAAGCGAGAAACTCTTCAACTTGGAAAATTTGTGAAGGAAAAAAAACATTTCTGTTAATTGTGTAGGTTTTTTTTTTAGCTGTCGTGTAATTATAACGAGAACAACTTCATCCTAGTGAAATTAATTTCAGTTTTTTACTAATTGCTGACTCCACTTTCGAAACAATTTTCTTACGAAATGATTTCGGAGATTTCTCTCTTCTCCTGTGTGAATGAATTTTTCGATCGTTCGAGAGAGAAAGAAGGCGCAGAGGCAACGGAAGTTTCTGGGTGTTAAATTTCCCAAACTTTTAAAAAACTTCCTCTTTATTCGTCGAAAACTCGATCATGTCTTATTGTTAGCCAGTATTTGTTACAATTACAAGAATTACTTATTAATTTACATAAAATTGATGATTTCCTACAATTATTAATTATCAATTATAATTGTAAAAATGACAGAAACAATTTCATTTTGTTTTTCATTACTATAAATAAACAGATTCTATCTCGGGACAATTTTGGATATTTCTCTTGCTAGATTTCAGTATTTTTTTAATTTGGAAGAATTATGAACAACCATGTCATTTTTCAACCAGAATCTTCCATATTTAGGTGACTGAAAAGATAACTTAATTCTACGCAGATCAGTTAGATCAATTCCACTTCTTATCAGTATAAATTCTGATACAATTATTTTTAAAACAATTTTCTCTAACGGATTCTCTCTCTCGAGATAATTTCCTATGGGATGCTTTGTGTGTATTTTTCCTGATAGACTTTTCAGTCCGACGCGATCGAGTTTTCAATTGAGGTCGAAAGGAAAAGGAGGAAAGTATAACGTCGTACAAAGAAAATATAAAAATATGGAACTGTGTATAAATGAATGTAAAAATATAGAAGAAAGATATGCGATACTGTGTGGCACATTGAAATATACGTGTACATACTGCGGATGTAGATAAATAAATAAATCGTGAAACGTTTGACAGGTTTATTCGCACGTTTTCCATCTTGTCATTTCGAGTCCTTTGTTTTCGACAGAAAAATTTATATAAAAACATTCGAGGCTCTGCGCGTTCAGGTATTTTTATATTCCACTAGAGACAGTTTACTAATTGCGAGTAAAATTTAAAAATAAAAGTTGCACGCATTATCGAGCATAAGCATTGATTATTTCTAAATTATTGCAATATAAAGTGCAGTTTAAACGAATCTCTTCAATTTAATCTCAACATGTACAGTCGGTAAATGTTGATAAAAAGAATGAATAAGTATAATGATTGGATAGCTAAAGATTCTATAGAATGACTACAAATATATCTGTACGTCGTTGAAACTTTAGAACGATTGAAATGTATGTTCCCATAAATTTTATGAAGCCTCAGTTGAACTTGAAAGATGCAAAAAAATTAATAGTAGGAAAATATTTATCAAACTCTTTAACGTAATATTTTGTTCACGATCAATTTATCTGATTATAAATTTGTTCTGCAATCAGAAATCGAGACAGTAAATTTACCTCACAAATTTATTTCATAATCAGAAATCAAGATAGTGAAATATCTCCGAACGAATACTACGAAATCTGGTAATATCGGGAATATGGTTTCGCTGATACAGGGGAAAGAAACTTTGTTATCGGAGCCATGTTTGACTCAATATCGGCTATGCTTGCAATTTTCACATTAATCAACTTATCCGATCTCTTCGCGACAATTCACGGAATTCACCATCTTCTGCTTTATCTTTCTCACAGTCTCCCCTAAACTTCCTTCCAATCAGTTGACTCGTTTCTCCAATGACCTATCAACTAATCTTGAACGATCTCGTATCCTTCCCCAAAAGAAATACATTGTTCAATACTTTGCTCAATCACTGCGTACAAAGTTATTCCAAGCGTTCAAAACTAAAAACGTAAGGCCAAAAGGTAAAATTTCGTGTCTTTTTTTATTTTTACAAATATTCCCGTATATTGTGAAGTCCCGAGTCTTAAGGATAATAAATATTTCACCATAAATAGAAATGTGACCTGGGAGATCTTTTATGATCTACCGATGTCTTTATCAGGTAATTTTAATCGGTAATTATATTCATTAGACTGCGAATTTTTGCACATTAAACGGAATTTTAAAATTTGCAAAACTTCCACGGAACGTGTAACGTGAAAGAATACACATTAAGGAATATAATATATCCAAATATAATATTATGAAATGATACGATATGATAAAATGTAATAAAATATAAATATAAATAATATAAAATATAATAAAATAATATAATATTAATTATAAAATAATAATATAATATTACGAAATTAATAGATCCAAAGTGTAATTTTTCTCTGTATAATATTTAGATCTGATATAATCATTTTAGAATAATATTCGCGCAATATTAATAATTTAGAATCAACGTAATATTTGAAGCGTTTAATTTCCTGTTCGAGTGTCCTACTTCTTTTTAATTATATTATTCTCAAAGAATATGAATCCACCGAATCCGATAATGGGGCTTTAATCTTCTTCGGTTAACGATGATGAAAATTTTCATTAATCACGTATCCGTGATTTATTGTCGATCATCGATCGGATCACTTTTCGCCCAACTCTGTCTTCCAAGTAAATTAAAACGAGGCGGCGTTGTGACGATGATTTTTCCGCCGCGAAATGTCGGAATTCGTTCGAATTGGTTCGAGGCCTCGAACCGGAAGGGATCCGGTCCGGCTCGATCATGTAATCGGATCCGTCGACTGCGGTGTCGCGACCAGACGAATCGAACACGGCTGAAAACGCCTCACCGTGAGAAATTCGTGACAATCCTCCCTTGTCGACAACACCGTAACGCCTTCTAACAGCGATTGCTCAACGCGAATAAGACTGTGTTGTCGTCAGACTCGTCGACGACACGTTTCACTTGAATTTAAATTTAAATCTTCCCGCGACAACGCGATCTTTTCGATGAGGATCTCTTCTTATCGTTTGCGATCTCCGTTATTTATTTTTTAGACTGTCAGGAATTTTGCGCGACGCGGAAGTGGGAATGGGAAATAGAATTATATTTGATAAAAGTAACGAGTAACAAATGAAATGATTTATGATAAGGATAGCAGTTTGAATGTAGGATTTAGTAATAGTACCGTATAAGTTTAATTATAATAACTTGCTTTAATTAATTATAATTATACTTTAATATTATTGACTATTATTATTAATATTATAATTAACTCATGTGGTATAGTACCATATAAGTTTAATTATAACGTTACCCCTTATTTTAATATGTATATTAATATTGTGATATTATATATAATTTTAATTGTAGTTGTTTACATCATTACAATTCGAACGTGGTTCTTCATCGGCAATTTATGGCAAATTGAAAGTGGCGAAAATGCACAGCATGTAATATACTTAGAATAAAGATTTTATTAATCAATGTAATGTAATTTCTATTTGTCCAATTTATGGTAGTACATGTAATTGTAATATGATTATAATCACAATATTACATGTGCATACATTATAATGTTACAATAAATTTCGATTATATTTCTTTATGTTACTACATCATCAACATCTCGTGCACTCGCGAGGAATTAGAAGTTACAAAATTACGCGCGCAACTGTAATATCTGATTAATTAAATTATATATAATTATATTATTAATAACGTATAATTTATTAATATATAATTAAAATCATATTATATAAAATATTAATAACATATTATAACATATTATAACATATTATAACATATTATAACATATATAATATGTTATTATATAAAATATTAATATATTAAATAAAATCATATTAAATATAAAATATTTCCTTTTTAAGCGAAGTCTATATTCTAATTCAGGTCCTCTCTAACCAGTTAGAAGACCAAAATCCTGAAAACCCAACAAAACTGACGCACTAACGATTAAAATTAGTTAGAAATTTTACAAATGTCCAACTAACTTCAGCGATCTCTTCTTGCAGAATCCTCATCGACGGTGAAGTCCGGCGGCTGCTTCCCGGGCAGAAGCCTAGTGCGAACGGAGGACGGTTCCACGAAGCGTCTGGATCAAGTGGAGCTCGGCGAGCGAATAGCAGCGGTGGACAATCACGGTGACGTCGTGTACAGCGAGGTGATAGCCTTCCTCGATCGCTCCGTCACCGAGAGGCGACAGTTCGTCCGGTTGGCCACCGAGTCCGGCCGTGTCCTCACCCTGACCCCGGCGCACTTGGTCCCGGTGGAAAATAGATCAACGGTGTTCGCCGGCAGGGTTCGACCAGGCGACAAGATCCTCGTGAGAGATCCAGACGGCGAGAACGAGCTGCGACATCGTCTACGATGGGACAAGGTGGTCGACAGTCGATTGGTACTCGAGGAGGGGATCTACGCGCCATTGACGAGCGAGGGAACGGTGCTGGTTGACGACGTGGTGGCTTCTTGTTACGCGATCGTCGACAACCAGCAGCTGGTCCACCTCGCGTTCCTCCCGTACAGAGTGTGGAGCGGCGTGAAAACGTTCGTCGAGAGGAGGGTCCTCGGCGCGGAGGATCACAGGTACACGGACGTTAGGCAGGACTCGACGACCGAGCAGGAGGGCATACTCTGGTACGCGTCGTTTCTCTACTGGATCTCGTCGTACGTCACCCCTTCGAAGATGGTGTATCAATGAAGCAACCAGCTTCAGGTTCGATCGATCGATCGAGAGAGAGAGAGAAAGAGAGAGAAAGAGAGAGAGAGAGAGAGACTTCTTATGGTGAGACGTCTGTCACGTGAAACGCGTCCGCGAGAGTTCGTGAGCAACGCGTTGGACTCGTACCGCGAGAGAAGACTTCTAGAGGACGAGGATTACGACGAGGATATTATGAATGTGCGTATGTACAGGGGAGTACGAGAGAATTGGATGGATCTGGAGGTGAACTTCGTTTTGGGATACGCGTTGAGTTTGTTGGAGATTTCTTTATACTTAGAATGGATAATGTGGATAAAATAGTTTTCGACGAGTAGAACGAGGTAGAACGGTGTATTTATTGTTGGAGATAGTGATTGAATTAAATACAAGGTGGTTGAAAGAGAGTTTAAAATTTGTATTTGCCCAACTAGAAACTTCTTTATTACTTGGTATTGTTTTGTTAGTTATTATTTTAGTAATTTTATTATTATAACGTATAAATGTCATAATAATAAAAATTATAATAATAACTCACATCGAAATTTTAACATTTAAAAGGAGAAAATTTAACATTTAAAAGATTGTACAATACTTTTGAATTCTGCTCGTCAATAACTAAAGTTGCATCAGAAGAAAAAAAAGAAGAAAGAAAATGAATTTAACGTGTCCTGGAACAAAGTTCAACCGATTTAGAAAAAACGGGATAAAGGAATGAAGAATACTGGACTTGGAGGTGAAACGTCCAAGAGGGCGGAGGAGCCTGTCAATTTCATCAGATTTCATCCGCAATTTTTACTCGATGCTCAGCCGAAGAAGAAACGTGCTCGGATGCGTGGGATCGCGAAGAGGAATGTAATTGAAACGTGACGTTTGTTTTGGCCAGTGACTAATCCCACTTCGTTCAATCGAATAATATGTAGCATATTAGGTATTATTATTATCGAAATGATGGAGAGTCGAGAACGAAGCCTCTTCACTCTTGGTACAGCGTGTGTACAATACGAGTATATAATTAATATAATTATTGTAATTTCCCATTTCCGATTTCTCTATCCCTTGGTCGACGAATCGTACGTGTACTTGCTTTAGTACCCGCGCGTGAATTGTACTGTATTTTTTTTTCTTTTTTTTTCTTTCCGTCGTTGCGACATGGATCTCTCTAACGGAGAGCCCAAGAATTGAAACTTGAGTTGGCGGCGTGATCGTCGATAAATCGTACAGAGAACGATCAAGTGCTTGAACTGAAATTTTATTTGAGCAGAGCAGGATGGACTCGAACGCGTTCGAATGTCGAACGTATTTGGCTGAATTTATCTAATAACGCGTTTCTCTGTTTTCTGTGAAATAGAACGCCTACACACACACACACACACACACACACAGACAGGCAGGCAGGGAGATTGCTCCATTTCTTTTTCTCCTTTTTTTTCTGAATGTTTCGTTTGTGTGAGCGACGAATTGCGCAAAATAATTTGATCTCGCATATTTACGTTTCTCATTCCT
Organism: Frieseomelitta varia; assembly: GCF_011392965.1. Taxonomy (NCBI): domain Eukaryota; kingdom Metazoa; phylum Arthropoda; class Insecta; order Hymenoptera; family Apidae; genus Frieseomelitta; species Frieseomelitta varia. Next base: position 28,151 of record NW_025110435.1, on the reverse strand, counting down.
TTTTATCTTTCGTTTTAATACTGCACGTTTCACACACTGATCTTACAACGTTCTGTTTGGTATTTCCTTTCCAACATTTCTTAAATTTGTAATTTTTCTTCCATTAAAAGCTGGTCCTGGAAAAAAGAAAAGATTTGGTAAGAAATTAATACGGAATTTTTAAAATTTTTATCATTTATATTTAATTTTCTTCTGGAGAGATAAAAAATTTCGACAAAAGCATTTTAGAAGTGTAAATTTGTATGTAATTATTTCTTTGACTATTATGTAAGTATAAAACATCGCTCATATAGAAATAATATTATTAGCAAGATTTTAAATACATTTTTATTATATCCATTCCGTACATTGAAAAGATAATAGATTATTTATTACCGTTTAACACTTCATTAAAAATGCTATATGAAACGTAAACTCGATATTTATTATGTATATAATAATTCTGAATGAGATGAAACATCACTTACCTCAGGATTTATCGTATACAATCTAACATAATATTATTTAAGAACAAGTTCCACAAGTTTTTTAACACTTCGAACGTTTTAAAAAACAGTTGAACGTGTACTTGAATTAAAAATATTACGTATATATATTATGCGGAGGAAGATAAAATGCGCAATTCTTCGCGAAATTTTAACAAAATAAAAACATCCTCAGCCGAAGCAGAGACTCGTTCGCGTTCGCTGCAAACGTTTTCGTCCATTCTCTCTTAATCTCGGCTCGGTAATTAATTAATTAATTAACTGTCGTTCGTCCAATGCAGCCAACAGTCGAAACGAATTTATTTATAGTTCAATCGTCAATCGATGCTTTCTGTTTCGCGCTTTTTGGTTCCCTACGTATGCGTGTATATATACGTATGTGTGCGTCTGCGTAACTGTACAAGACAACGTGTGTTATACAAGATAGCTGAAGAGAAGAAGATCAAAAGAGGAAGAAGAAGGACAGATTAAGCGTGCTTCGAAAGAAAGAAGACAAATGAAAAGAAGGAGAATCATTGTACATAGTCCGCTATTCGCTATTTTTCTTCCTCTTTTGTAGGATTCCGTGACTACGACTTTCATCTTTCACTTTCTTCCTTTCCTTTTCCTTTCTTTTCTTTTATCACCGTATAGAATTGCTGCGTTTAACGCCATAAATTCATAAACGAGACACACCGAATATTTTTTTCTCTTTTTTTTTTGTTTGTTTCTCTTTCAATGTATAATAATTTTCATTCACAGCGTGAGAAGTATGTCGGATGTTCGATTTTCCTTCTTTCCTTTATTCATGAAGGATCGTCGATTTATCCGTGGCCGGTTAAAGATGATTCATGCTTATTTGTACGCTAGAGAGGTTAACGTTTAAGTTGTCCTTAGAAATTTATATATTATATATTATTTTATTAGACTAATTATTAATATTATTAATATTATTATATTATATTTTATTATTATTATTATTATATTATTATTATTATTATTATTTGTACGTAGCGGAAGAACAAATTATAAATTATGTATATACAGCATCGATAGATTGAATTAAATCATTAAACAGAGCAGATACCAGTGCCTTTTCGTTGTTTCCTCTTTTCTTCTTTTCTTGAGAAATAATTATATGTATAGCGTGCATTGAATTAAATTATTCAAGGTGGCTGAACAGTTAAAGAATACATAGTTTTCGATTTAATTGATTAAATATATCTTCATTAATTATGTGTATTTTTTCTTTCGTTCGAATGTTTCTAGACTTTTATACAGTAAGAGTATTTATACAATTACTTCATACAAAAATTTTATGTTTTTCATTGAAATTAATGAGAATTGAAGATAAAATTAAATAACATCGAAATAAATTCTGCAGAGTTGGTGAGCAACGAAGAAACATCATTTCTTTTTTGTATAATATAAAATAATTTCTATGCAAACGTGAAAAGTTAAAAAAACAGTGAACTACAATCTTACACCTCATCGTTGAAATACTAATTTTGGCATTTGAATTAACTTTGATTTACTGCAGGGCGAATTGGTTTTATTTGAAATATCTGGCACACCACGTGTTCATTATGCATTTATATTGTTCAATATAAATTCGAAACAATATAACAATTACAAAAAAATTGATCACGTAGTTCAAGAAATATTTTATTTTATCGTTATTTTATCTCTGCACTTTATTTTCCGATTTTCGAGTCAAGGGAAAAATACGATTCTGTCGAAATGCGTCCAAATAATATTTTTCAAAAATCTTTGAAACGTTAATTTGAAATTGTATTAATTTAAAAATATGGTTACTTCATTTCAAGGAAAAAGATGGTGGAAATGTAACGAAGTTTGCTAATATCGTTGTTGCTTTGTTCGCGTTCTGTATTTGCACGTCAAACTGTAAGTAATCGACTCGTCTCGCATAAAACGTGACGGATATCGTTTTCTCTGATGTAATTAAAATAGAAACGTGTTCAGAATGTTACCAGAAATGACCGAAGATTTCTTGGAAAAGGTGAGCATTTCTGAATATTAACTCGTAGATGTTGCAACACGTTCTTCAATTATTCAGTCATCCAAGTTCTTACATTATACGTAGCTTTCAATGTGAAATATAATAATATCTATAAATATATCATTACAAAAGATTATTGGTTATTTCTAGCTATTTGCTTCAATTTAAAATCTGAGAACTTTGCTCCGCGATGTTACACTCTTGTAATTATATAATGGTACTAAAGTACTTGAAGTATGACAGTATATAAATGCTATGATCACAAATCCTTTTTGTAGCCTATTTTCTGGAAAAATCAACTCGAAAACGAAAGTTAATACAACAGAAAATTTATAAGAAAACATTGCTAAATGATACGGAATTTAATAAACGTGAAATTGTTACGTATATTAATAATATTATTATATTAATTAGTTAATTATAATATTAATATAGTTAATTATAATATTACGTAAATTGTTAAATTATTACGTGAATTGTTAATTATAATATTATATTATTACATTATACAACATATTATACAATGATAAAGAGTTAACAATTATTCGTTCGATATAATTCCAATTGCATACATTCAATTTCAATATTTTTATTTGCTCTCGTAAATTTTAAAATAAGAATGCAACGACATTAGAAAAATTGAATATCTTGATCGAAAATCCATAAGTTAGTGAACTATCCACTGACAAGTTTATCAATATTTCAGGAATTCGCCGTGATGGTTCCACATCTGCAAGAACTGGAGAAATATTTCTTCGAACTGGTCGCCTATGGGAATGTTCCAGACGTGACAGAGTTTCTCGAAAATAATCCGAACTTCAATGTAAACGCTGTCGATTTTCAGGTAAGATTATCAGTCCAATGTTTCGCTAATTAATCCACTAAATACACCGAGTGATAATACATCATAATAATTGAACACATCGATTTCAATAAATATTTCATAAAATTGTCGAATAGGAAGATGAGAGAGGTACAATGACGACAAAATATCAACAGCGGAACTATCGAAAGTGATCGAAACGATTAATTTATAATCTTTATAGATATAAAAAAAAGTGTTTCCTCGTTTTTTCGAAGAGTCAAATGATTTTTCGTAAAATGTATAAATAAGAACAATGTTGTAAAATTTGGCAACAAGAACGCACGTGGCAAATTGCATTCATGGAAATGGATACTTTCCATTCATATGATTTCCACGAGAACTAGGCGGGCCGATGCCTCGTACTGCAATCGATCGAGGAACAAAAAGTGTTGGAGATGTTCAACAAAAATTTGGTGAAAGGTGCTGAAGAAGCAGGAGAAGAAAAAAGAAAAAAAAGGAAACAGTTTCCCTCTTTAGGAGCTCGTAAAGATGGCCGGATTTATCTGCTATCGCCGCTTTTCCCACAACATAACCGTAAGTGGTGTCGATTCGGTAGAAGACCTTGCCCCTCAGGTAAAACGAACACGCCGACCATTTTCTTCGCGTCACGGCCCCCCGTCGACCCCTTTTCCCCCCGATGATTTACCGTCCCTTCCTCCGACGGAAGTTCAAAGAGCAATGCCGAAAATTTCGCCGACTCGCGGGGAAATGTATCGTGATCTTCACACGAGTTCATATTTCCGTGATGACAATTGCAAGACTAGGATCCGGCCAGAGATTTGAAATGTTACAAAAGTCACTGTATTTTCAGTATTTTGCATATCTTCGCTTTCTTAGTTTTAAACATTTTTTACAAATACACAATCGAAGGCAACGAGGATGAAGAATTATTGAAGAGAGAATGTCGGATAAAATGGATAAAATATCAGAAGATGGCGAAGAGCGAGAAATAAAGTGAAAGATCGAAGAAACGAGAGGGAAATAAAGAAGAAAACTAGCATTTTTCCAATCTATACGAACCACCGAATCAAAGTAGCAAGAAGAAACAACACTGTCTGCTGAATACACGTAGAAAAAGACAGAACAGATTAAAGAAACGAAGCAGGCGAACGAAGGCAACGAGGATGAAGAATTATTGAAGAGAGAATGTCGGATAAAATGGACAAAATATCAGAAGATGGCGAAGAGCGAGAAATAAAGTGAAAGATCGAAGAAACGAGAGGGAAATAAAGAAGAAAACTAGCATTTTTCCAATCTATACGAACCACCGAATCAAAGTAGCAAGAAGAAACAACACTGTCTGCTGAATACACGTAGAAAAAGACAGAACAGATTAAAGAAACGAAGCAGGCGAACGAAGGCAACGAGGATGAAGAATTATTGAAGAGAGAATGTCGGATAAAATGGATAAAATATCAGAAGATGGCGAAGAGCGAGAAATAAAGTGAAAGATCGAAGAAACGAGAGGGAAATAAAGAAGAAAATTAGCATTTTTCCAATCTAACCACGAACCACCGAATGAAAGTAGCAAAAAGAAACACTGTCTGCTGAATACACGTAGAAAAAGACAGAATTAACAGATTAAAGAAACGAAGCAGGCGAACGAAGAAAGAAGAAAATTTTGAATGAACGAGAGACCGTTCCGCGCAGGAGCAGCGGAATCGAAGGAGAAGAAGCAAGGAGACGAGGTCTCGTTATCTCCGATCTTCACCCCCCGTGGAATGTTACCCTCTCCACCGAGCCAACGTTCGTGTCGTCCTCCTTTCCTCGGTGCTTCCCCAAAAAGCCCAACCCTCGTTCCGCTTCGAAACGAAGGAGGACACCGCCGCGAAACCCGCGATCGGAACGACGAAACAAACGTTCAGAGAAGAGAGAAGAAGAGAAACGAGATATGTATGTACGTGGCGAAAGAGTGAAACAGCGGGGAGTGGACTTAAGAAGACTCGAAGAGGACGAAGAAGAGAGGAGAAAGGGGAGAGATAGGCCGCGAGAGAAACGGAACGAAAGAGAGAAAGGAGCGGCTGTGGCACCGCTGCCTCCGTGTATCTACACAGCCATATTTCAGGCCGTCCTTTACAAGACAATGGTTTCAGCCAAAGACCGATAAAAATTATTCAAATGACTGGCCCCGCTGTAAATTCCATCTGGGAATCCCCTTTGCCACCGCGTGTTCTCCGCGAGAGCCATCTTCTTTCTGCGCGTGCGCGTTCTCCAAGAGGAAACGTGCAAGCGCCCGTTTCCCTCCTCTGTCCTTTCTTTCTTATCTGCATACATACGATTTACAACGTCCGCGACGATATCGGGATCACGGTTGGTTGAAGTTTCGATTGGAAAAGTTGGCTTAGTCAGATTGACCAGAGACAAAAGCGGAAGGATGATTTTGAACTTGTCGGAGACAGAGTATTCTATAGTTAGTGATTCAGCCGCGTTTAGCGATAAAAAAATGTTCTGGTGATTTAAATGTTGACTGAAATCTTTTAGACGCGCGTCGACGTGTGTTTAGAACTTATTCGTTTACATAAGTAAGTAGTACAATTAATGTAAATAATACAATACAATATTTATATTAGTATGTTACAATAATATAATATAACTAAAATATATATTATAATATAATAATATTAGCATAATATAATATAATATAATTGATATATATTATAATATAATAATATTAGTATAATATAATGTAATATAATAATAGAAATATAATATAATATAATTGATACATATTATAATATAATAATATTAGTATAATGTAAAATTGTATACTGTATATAATATAATAATATTAGTATAATATAATATAATATAATATTATATACAACGTAATCAATTGAAGCGAAACTACAAACACAGAATGCAAAAATCTCGAACAAGTCTCAACCACGACGAAAAAATACAGCTTCAGAAACACTCATTGTCAGCCCCTCCCTTACAATCCCTTACAATCTCTGTAACACCATAGTTCACTCGACGACGCCAACAATCGACTTCATTCCACCATACACTAACTCGCCGAGCGCTTGCACGTGTCACAAAAAAAAAAAAAAGGTGTGTTCGACGCTTTTCCACGATCATGGAATTCCTGCTCGCTTGTTGGTCCTCGTGAAATCGACTTTTCAACTTCTCTATATCTGCTTCCCTTTCCCTCTTACTCTCCTCCTTGTTCTCGCATTCATCTTTCTCTTTCTTTCCTCTTTTTTCTTCTTCTTTTTTTCTTTTCTCCTTCCTGTCGATATCTCGGCCGTGTCCCTTTTTGTAAGAAGAATGGGACGACGACGTTTGTCGCCCATCTGCGCCGCGTTTAACAGAGGCGGATACCGACAATGGGCTAACTCTATTGTTGCCGCCGACACGCCGGTCACAATATTTCCTGATATCCTGGCTTTTCGGGACTCCGGGGGATCTCCACGTAAAACCGCCACCGATCCCATCTTGTGATACATGCCGCCTGTTTTCCTCAAAGAAAGGAGAGAAAACCGAGTCGACAGCTGTCGATTTTTCGCGTCAGAGTAAACGCACGAGTTCCTCGAAACAATTAGAGGGGCCGTTTTTATTGGCGACAGTTGACAGAAAATTGCCGGGAAAAACATCGTGCGATTTCCTTTCCTCTCTGTAGAAAGGGAGGATACACTTTCACTGTTCTTCTGCTAGGAATTTTATAAATTTTGTAATTTTTTTTTTTTTTCGTTATACGGGTAGAACTTGATTGATATGAATTTATATCTTACGTCATGTTACTTGTACATTTATATTACTTGTGTTATATTTATTTGAACCAAATTTTGGCCGATGGCCGACTAAATGATTGCCGATTGAGTCCACTTGCAATTACAGCTGAATCAAACTAACAGAGAGGGGAATTAGTGCACTTCTGTCACACGAGTTTCAATATATATGTATAAATAAATAATTTAATAATAATAATAATAGTAATAATATATATATAAATAATTTAATAATAATAATAGTAATAATATACACACACACACATATATATATATATATTATGTCCTTCAGCAAGGGATATTTATATTTTTCTCTTCGATTTTTACAAAAATTTTTCAGTGTTTTCACATAAAACTCCACTCACGATATCTTTCCTCTCCATTGCAAACGTTTCCAGTGCAAGGAAATTTTTGTTCTTTGTAATGAAGATTTGTGCTCAGGTATTCTGTTGTTTATTGTACACTGCTTAATATACATAATACATGTATATTGCAGGGTGTCACCGCGCTTCACATCGCGGTTCGCGACAGGAACTTGCCAATGGTGGAGTATCTGCTGAGCCAACCCGACATCGATCCAGGCGACGTGCACCTGCATGCCATCAGAGAGAACGAGATAAAAATCGCCATCGTCATTCTAAACAAACTGAACGAATTGTCACCCGGTCTGGAGTACGCCGGCGTGACGCAGAGCACCGATTTCCCGAACGAGGCAACGCCGCTCGCGGTCGCCGCCCAGTACGGACACTTCGAGATGATCAACGTGCTTCGAAACAGGCAACACAGCCTTCCGAAACCTCATCTACCCAGCTGCGTCTGCGAGGATTGCAAGTACGAGAGAATAAGTATCGAACATAACGAACGTTTGCAGGTTGACTGCGGATTTTTATGCATTTTTAAATTCTCATGAACGTTCAATGGAGCTCAAGTAGAAAGTCGTGTCTTCTACGTATTATTGTAATCAACGATCGGCTCTTTGTGTGCAAATTTTTATATATTTTTGCATATTATACTTTTGCACATTTTGCACTACAAATTTGCATAAAAATCGACAGTGTTTTGTAAAAAGCGTACGTGGATGAAGAAACATTAAGAAGCTTGCAATTTTGCGAAAATTGACAGTAATTCAAAGTTCACTACAAATTCTAATTTATAGAGTCGATTTTCCGATGTAATGTCAAATTCAACTAACGACGCAAAAGATTTCTATAGAAAAAAAAAAAAAAAAGTAAAAACGAAAGAAGAAAACGGTTTCACAAGAAATGAAATGAAATTAACAAGCTTCTGGTTCGACAGCGTAGAAGCGAAAGAGAAAAGTACGACGTTCTAACGATAGAGAAGATGCGATTATATACATACAAGGCCATTGCAAACCCAGCGTTCATATGTCAAACGGTCGACGATCCAATTTTGGAAGCGTTCAATTTGTCCTGCGAATTAAGAAGGGCCGGCACGTTCGTCAGGGAATTTTATTCCGAGTACAAATCGCTCGCTCAGGTTACTTTTATTTTTCATTAAATTATAGAGCAATTAGTTCAATCGCCACTCTCACTAGCATATACGTTTCAAAGAACGACAAAGAAGATCGTTTAAAGATTCTAATAAAGATATGTCTGCGTTTGAATTCTTTTTCACGAAAGAAAAGCACATAAATGTTTAAATTGAAAAATAATATTGAAATCAAAATTAACATAAAACTAAATTAAAATGTAATATGAATATAATACTTTATGTAGAAAAAAAGTATACAGGTGCGGTCGAATGTGTATGTACGAGCGAGCATAGACTCAATCGAGAATATATTTCTCTCTCTCTACAGAACGTTTCACAATTTGCAACCGATTTGATCGGTTGTGCCAGAAGCGCGGACGAGGTGGAAACCATATTGAAACAGTCCACTGGATTCTCTCATTCGTATAAATTTTTATATCCCAGGCTGTTGTTCGCGTTGCACAACAAGCAGAGAAGCTTTGTAGCGCATCCTAATATACAACAGGTATATTATTTGTACATTTCTACATTTTATAAAAATGAAGATTATATTTTTAATTGTAAACAATAAATATAAACATTATACTATATTATATAAATATTATATATATGAATATTAAATCGCATCCTCATATACAACAGGTATACATTGTACATAGTGACCCATTCTGATACATTTTAGAAGAATGAAGATACCTTTACATATAATTAATTAAAACAATAATATAATTATATGGTATATTTTTAATTATAAATAATAAATATAAATATAAATATTATATTATAATATTATATATAAATATATTATATAAATTTATAAATATATTATATAAATATTATATATATATCATATATATAAATATTAAATCGCATCCTAATATACAACAGGTATACATTGTACATAGTGACCTATTCTGATACATTTTACAAGAATGAAGATACATTTACATACAATTAATTAAAACAATAATATAATTATATGGCACATTTTTAATTATAAATGATAAACATAAATATAAATATTATATTATAATATATATAAATATATTATATAAATATTATATATATATATATTATATATATGAATATTAAATCGCATCCTATATACAACAGGTATACATTGTACATAGTGACCTATTCTGATATATTTTACAAGAATGAAGATACATTTACATACAATTAATTAAAACAATAATATAATTATATGGTACATTTTTAATTATAAATGACAAATATAAATATAAATATTATGTTATAATATTATATAAATATATTATATTATACATGAATATTAAATATATATATATATATATGAGTATTATAAATTTGTATTAAAATATAATTATTATATAATTTTAATTAATCATATATATATATATAATTACATTACAAATAATATTCACCATTAGTGATAAATGGTAATAACTACAAAAAAAAAAAAACCAATAATCTCCCGTCGTTCACTAAAAAACTGAAATTGTCAATTTGCAGCTGATAACAAGCAGGTGGATCGACGGCTGGCACGAGTGGATATCCATGGACACGTGGATGAAGTGTTTGTTCGTGCTGGTGCGAATCTTCGTGCTACCGGTGATACTGGTGGTGGTGCTGGTCGCACCGAATTCAAAGAGGTCGAAATTTTGGCAGTCGCCGGTCAACAAGTTCATCTCGTCGACCGCCAGTTACTTGGTGTTCCTGTTGTTCGTTTTCCTACAGTCGAACATGGACAAGAGCGAACAGCTCCGCGGACCGCCCAACAACGGTAACAACACATTTACGGTAGTACCTCGTTTAGAACCTCGGCTCGGATAATAGAGGCTCGTTGTATTCTTGTTGTATTCTTCGACTAATGAAATAAGGATAAGAGAAGCCGAGCTCGATCACGAGCTCGTGTACTCTGACGTGTACACCGTTCCGTATATAAACGAGGCTCTACTGCATCTGACAGATCGACGAACGAAATGAGAACGTCCGCTTCTTCTTCAATTTCTGATATCCTGGCTGCTTCCTCAGCGTACGTGTGGATCCTGATAATTTACATAATGTCGTTCTCCTGGGAGCTGATTCGCATCAGCATAATACACGGGCCGAAGAGGTTCTTCACTGGGCCGTGGTACTGGTAACGATCATTTTTCAATATTTTCGATAGACAGATGAAATTAGAGAAAGATCCGATAAGAAATGTTGAGTGATCCTCTGATATATCCTGAATTAACAGTGAGACAAAATTGAAAATTCCTTTGTATTATTTTGATATTTACAACAGTGTCCATCTGTCACTGATTTATCAAGTAAATTTATCAAAATGTTCAGAATGTTAATATCGAAGTGTCGCGCGCGAATGTCAACTGTAGGCGATTTCGATTTTAACCGGAGGACATGTTTGAAACGATGACAGGTTCGAAATGATCATGATATTCCTCTTTATTTTGACCTTCCTATATTGGATAACTGCCGCGTTGGACGTTAGAATAAACGGGCAGCTCGAATTGGAGAGGAAATATTGGAATCGATACGATCCAACGTTGATCGCCGAGGGGATTTACTGTCTGGCGACGATAATGGCCTTTCTGAAATTGTTGTACATCTGTCAGTTGGACTATTATCTCGGACCGCTTCAACTCTCCCTCGGCCAGATGATCAAGGACGTGGTGAAATTCATCATACTCTTCAGCATAATCATTTTTGCATTCACCGCCGGTAATACGACTACTCGTTGCTTATCAAGAGTTCCCAGATTTTCTATAAAATCACAACGTCTTACTTTTTTACTTTCTTCCTTCTTAGTTGTTCGTCTCGGCCCGGTCCAGAATTAGCGGATCAATTTTCAAACTTGATTTGCTCGACGATTTTCGATTTGTTTTTCTAATATAAAAAAAAAAAAAGGCATCCGACGTGTAGAACGATGAGAATAATTTGTTCCGGAGTGTACAATTTGTTCGATTTGTGTGATTTTACTTGGACACAAGATTTATTTTATTTTAGTAAATGAAACACGCGTTCTTTCGAATTAATTACGAATAATAATATAAATAATGTAATAATAAATAGCGTTTGCGCAGCATGATAAATAATAATAAAATGTTCACAGTCCTGTACAGAATTGATGAAACTTGTTGTTTCTCCAGGCACGTGTAGATTGTATCAATACTACGAGGACATGGTTCAAATTGACGACGAGTCGAAAATCAAGACCCAACAGATCAACTCGTTCGTCAATTTTTCAGCCACGTTGAAGACACTTTTCTGGGCAATTTTCTGTATGAGCCCCATCGAAAGCGCCGATGTGATAATTGAGAACCTTCCGGGTGAATCGGAGAACGAGACAATCATCAATCAACATACATTCACCGAGATTATTGGCTACATAGCTTTCGCCGGTAATACGTTCACCTAAATTTCCTTCCGGCCTCTCCGTTGGAAAAATTTCAGATAAAATTCACTTGAAATTCCAATATCTCATCGTTGAACATTTTTCACGTCGTTACGTGGTAATATTAATATCCGACAGAGTAATTTAAGTGAAGCAGCATATCTCGGGCGCGGACTTTTTTCGTTTTATATTCTTAACTTAGTGTTTTTCAATTTATAATAACACATTGGAAAGTTAAGATAAAATTCACTTGAAGTTCCAATACGGTTTGAAAATCAATGTCTGGCAAAGAAATTTAAAACAATGCGACAACAATGTCTATTGAATTGAAAATCTCTGAGTGCAGATTTCTATGCACGTAGCTGAAGAAATGTATCTACTTTGCTAAAGATTAACAAATGTTAATAATCAATGAATATTAAGATAAATACTCTACTTTGGATATTCGATACTACTTTCTAAATTACTACATCTGTTGCTCCAGCTTTAAATCCACTCCAAGTGTGATCTTTCCACTTTCAGGATTCACTTTTATTAGCGTGATCGTGATACTGAACATGCTGATCGCATGCATGTCCAGCACGATGACGAAAATCACTGAGAATGTAATCGTGGAATGGACTTTTGGACGAACTGAGGTTCGAGATACAATCAATTATTATGTTAATACAGACAATGAGGAAGGCTATATTTTACTATCGAAATGTTCATCTTTTCAGGCTTACGTTGATTTTATGCTCACGACCACGCTTCCACCGCCGTTTAATATCATTCCAACGTACGTTGGTATGCAACCTGTTGTCGAGTATTTGAAAGTATGGCTGAAACCAACCCCGGACAAACGTGCACGATGGCATCCAAATTATTGCTTTTATATCGTTAGTACACAATTAACATTTTACACACATTCGTGTAACTACGTTTCGAAAATTTCCACAATTTCGCAAATGTTCATTTCGAGAGTTGAAATCAAGGCCGAGCATCGCCGCAATAAATAAATCTTTTCATTCAAACGATTATTCAAGTAAAATTTTTATTTTACTTGTCATTTGTCATTTACTACTTCGAAACGAGGGTATATAATAAAATAATTGTCTTTCTATCGTGATATTAAATCTTCATTCTAATATCTAATACACAAAAGATTGTTATTTCTTATTTTGCATTGTTATTTGAAATTGCAATTTGGAGATATTTATTTTCAAATGTGATTTTCATTGGAATTTGTGAACGTTCTTTTTCAACAATGTTTGGTCTTTTCAATTTTCAAATTAATAATTAAATTAATAGTTAACGAATAAGTTAATAAATTGGCCCCTTTGATTTTCATATTTCAATCGTTCAATTTTTATAAATCGGACAAATATAAACCAATTTTAAAATAAGTTCTTTTAAATTAATAAAAGTACAAATTTTAAATCAAAGTTCTTTCAATTTTCAAACAATAACTACCAAACCATTAGAAAAAAAAAAGGAAGAAAAGTTAAGCAATCTTCTTAGTTGATCACTTGCTACAGATATTAAAAATCCATTCTAACAGAAACGCACATCTGCTTGTTGCAGGAAACACTAACGGAGGAAAACGACTCTGACTTTTCCATAGTGATGGGACAATTGGTCCAGCGTTACTTCCGGAAGAAAGACAAGGAGGCGGAGGAGAACGAGGCAGAGAAGCTAACGAGAGAAATTATAGAGCTGAGAAATCTTTTAAGAGACGCACTCACCACCATTTGAAGAGGAGAATGTATAAGACAAAATGAGGAATTCCAATATCCTCGTTGTTAGTGTTATCGGTAGACTGCGGATTTTCATGCATTAATGAAACAAACTTCTGAAGAGGCAGGAAGATGCAGAGAATGCACGCAATGTACAATAAAACTCCGTTTATACGATATAGATCCACGGAGATTATTAAAGTAGAAAAGTAGGAAAGCTTTGCACAGAGATTTTGTGTATCAAAAGCTTTGTGAGGAAATTAGTTACACAAGCTTTTGTTTGTACGTTTTCATGAAGAATCATTTAAATCTCTAAAAACTGTTTTCTATGTTTATGGAATTACGAATTGGTCATTTTCACCATTTTGATAATTCCTAGAACTAAACTTACACTCTTGCTAAACTGCAATTTATGTGACTCAAAAATTTCAGTAGTATCTGATTATTTGAACTGTGCGTCAATCCGAAGAGCATAAGTGTGGATGGCGAGGGGAAATTATCAACTTCGCAATAAAAATCTATTTGATCACGTTTTTAAGCCACCGCTTTCACGGTTCTAATTTTTTTTTTTTTTTTTTTTTTTATCACTGTGGAAGTATTTTTCATATAAAATAAAATGTCATATGGAGTAATGGCAGGATTATTGGAATTATTTTAATAAATCCCGTTCGAATTTTATTCGCGTTTCTGGTACACAGAGCATGCAATAAAATATATTATCAGCGATGAAGGCACTTGCACGTTTTCATAATAGAATTATTGTAATGAATTCTGTTAATGTTTCATATGTTTTAATAAGGTAATAACGAAAGTTAATTGTATTTTAACACGAAGTATGATAGCTTTAGGACTTTTTAGGGATAGATGGGAGTGTATTTTCGGCGAAGAAGACGAGGAAGATCGTGGAAAGCTTGGAAATCTCGTGAATAGCAGGGTTAACGACCCGTCACAGTCTTTCAGAATACTCAGGACCTTATGACGACAATTTTTCTGTCCGCGTCGTAAGAAAAGGCAGCTTAAAAGCTCTTTGCGCTAGAAGGCTTTGCCTCCTTACTTGCTTCGTTCTCGGAAAACGTACGCGAAATATACGAATAAATCATCACGGTGTCAATGGAAATGGAGATTCTTTTTTTTGGAAATTTTTCTATCGTCTGCGAAGAAAAGGAAGCAGTAATCGTTAATAATATTCTATTTAATGAATATTATTTTTATATATCGTGTACGTTGTAAACATATTTTTGTACTCAATTAATATAAAATTACTACATTTATTATATTAAATTATTATACTAATATAATTACAGTAAACAAACATTACTAAATATATCTTCTGTCACATTACTAACAGTTATCTGTTCTGATCTACTCGTTTATTACTTTCGTCGAGTATAATTCTGTTTTCTAAAAATATATGCTACATTTTTCTTCCTTCATAAAGTTTCCTTCGTTCGCCGCAATATTAAATTCTTCGTAAAAGTTGTGCTTGTTAATGTAGTATAAAATGAAATAACGAAATCATAACATCGAGAGAGATTGAGATTTCTTATAAATAATGTGTCTCCTTTCTTTAAAAAAAAAAAAAAGAATGTAGTAGAATTAAATATATTAAAAGCGACTGCACTCTTCGGAAGAATTATTGTGCTTGGAGAATTGTAAAATTGCAGACGAATAATCGAAGATATGCTCAATTTAATCAAACGATCAACATTACAAGTCAACTCAATCGAAACATTGATACATGAATATGTGACAGAATGTAATGTTATTTCGAGATGAAGAAAGAACTTCTCATAAAAAAAAAAAAAAAAAAATTGAAAGAACGAAACTTCTTCCGAACGAAAAAAAGAAACCGCCAGTATTTTACGAGCCGCGTGATTTGCATGTTATAATTAAATCGCCGGGCGAAAGCTCGCTCGTCTCGCGGCGCAAACCGTGAAAATTTTCTTTTAATATCCGCTCGTGTATCGAGCCATCGCCTTCAAAGTCAATTACTCTGCCTCCTCGGCTCATCTCCACTACGCTAAGAGCGCTTCGGATTGAAATCGACGTCGACGTGAAATATAAACGTGAAACATTAACTATATATAAAAAAAATAAAAAAATAAAAAATAGAAAAAACACGTTGTAACCGACAGCGACGCCCGGAAATCGAGATCCAGAATCTTGGCGATGGTTTTGGAAAAGCGATGAAAAAAAAAGGGGAAGAAAGTATAATACAGGAGTACAAACAGAGCACTCGAACGAATCGATACTCGAGTGGAAGTGGACCGGAACTCGAGTATCTGAAATTGCCCTGACGTCAGCTTTTTCCTCCCACCCTCCCTTTGTTTGTCGCGATGCAATATCAACGTTTAAACAACGAAATTGGCCGCGCCGTTGGATGAAACGATGTACCATAAAACGAGAGACGTTTCCTGTAACCCATTAGCCGGCTGATGACACGGAATCGTCATAAAATCTATTAAAACGCTGCACGCTCGCCCCTCGTTTATTGCCTTATCGACAGCATGCTCGTGTTCTTGATGCCATACCTCGCGATGGTTATTATAATAGTTTATTGTCCGTGTGAGTAACAAGTGAAGTGATGGCATAGTAGCGAACAAATAACATATAGTAATATTATTGTACATATAATATATTATTATATATTGTGTTATTAATAGTAATACACTATTATTATTATTTTATTTATAATATGTTAGATTTTAGTGCAATTACTACATACATATTGTAATATATTCTATATTATAGTGTATAATAATAATATATTAATAATATATTGTATGTAGCAGATTGTATGTATAAATAAATAATTACTATAATAATATATATAATATCATATGTATACGTGCATACATAATAATTAGACCGTGGAAATTTATACACATTTAGAGAGAAATTATTTCCTAGAATTATTAATATTGCAATTTACATATATTGTATATTTTTGCACAAATGTATGAAAATCTGGAGTCTAATAATAATATATATCTGTATAAATTTCTAAGTAGTATACTTTAAATATCTTAATACAGTATAATATAACGTATTTTTATCAATATAGTTGTTACAGTCTTTTATAACAATTGCTCAAACTAAAAGATTCCGTATAATTGTTTCAACAACCGAAATCCGCATTATTCACGTTTCCCCACTGCGAAAAGAAGTTGAAGTTCTCTCACTTAACGTTTAAAACATCGTAGCACATAATAAGAAACACAAACTACTTGTTAGTTGAAAGGAACTTTCATTTCAGGCACAATGAATTCCAATCGTGCCACGAAGTATGTGCACGCTCTCTTCGAATTTTGAAGCTGAAGCACATAGCATACCAATCTTTCGAGCTTTAATTTTTCAGTAGCTACGCTGGAATACTCGCCGAACCAAGAGGGAAGGAAAGGTAAAGAGAAGAAAAACAAACGCAAGAATACAAGATTCTTTGAAGAATCTTCAAAGGAACGAAGAAAAACAGAAAACGTTTCTGGCAATGTTTCTCAGAAGACTGTCAGAATAAGAACAGAGTAAGTGGAAAAATTCTAAAACTAAATCAAAGAAAAGAAACCAAGGAAAGAAAAATTACAAAAACAAAATTTTAATTTCATCGATTCATTTTTTTAACACTTTTAATTCACTTGTAAAATTTTGTCGATGCGTACACGACGAAAGTTCGATTTATTTCGAAAGTTCTTTCATTTCCTTTTATTTTGAGATACTGAAGTGTTCGTGCCTGTATTGATTGAAACATAATTTAAATTATAAATCATTTCTAGAATAAAAAGGTCAGGTTAAAGTGCGCGTAAATATTTCTCAGTTTCCACGAAGAATTACGCCACTTTCAAAATAAACGATGCATTTCTCACAAGATCGGCTCAGAAAGTAGAATGCATCAACTTCAAACAGCTCGCATCTACAGGTATAAAAGTCCAATCACTTATTTCGCCATTTGACGTGCTGTACTCTGATCGACATTCGTATCACTGATGAAATAAAGCACGAAAGGTGCATGTTCTATATGCCGCGTCGCATCCTAGAGCTTCTCTCGCACCCTCTAAATCCCTCGCCTACGCTTTGACGAAGTTTACCACGCGTAAAATTCGATCCTTAGATAAGATTCTCTCCTTTCGTAGGCTATTATTACGCGATACCGGAGATAAGAAGCGGAATAAAACCATTAAATAAATTACAAATGATGTAAGAGGGATCTGGTTCAGCTCGAGAGAAGAAAGAGAAGAGTTTGCAACTAATTAGACGTGGATAAATCGTGGAAGAAATAGATCAGCGACCATCTTCGAATGGTTTTATTTTCACACAACCTAAGATGTGTTCTCTTTCAAACTTGGAAGTTATTCGTGTAACATTTGTACCTCAGAAATGGCAAATTCGACGAATTGCCGCATCAGAATGAAATAAAAACATTCCTTTTTATTAAGTTGTTAAAGGTTAAAAGGCATTTAAATTTCCCAGTGCTTGAACTTTATATAATTCCTGAATCCTGTTAGACACGGAGCTTATTAAGTTTGAAGTTTCAAGTGATATCTCTTTTAAACTTTCTCGATTAAATGGTGGATCCGATGACAACAAGTTTTATCTTCTTGTAGTCAATAATTTCTAAAGTCGAGCAATGCTGATAGCCTGGTGTTCCTAGTCTTTATATTTCTTTAGAATTGGTACTATATCTGTATATTATTAAATTGAAGATTTTTATATGTTTGTACAAAATATACGTAAAGCATGCTTTCTATAAAATATTCGGCGTATGAAACAATTTTCTATAATCTCTATAATAGTTTAATCTTATCAAAATAAAAATTTGCAAATTGCTCATTACTGTCTGTGTATTATAATATAATATATATAATTATTACTGAATTATTAATTTACACGGAATATAATTTATCACTTTTGACAAACAAATCGCGTGGCTATGTTGGAAATAATGCATTTTATACTTCAGCTATTCTTCAATAGTTGAAGAACCGCAGGTTTTTGTTCAACACTGATCCAAACGCACCACAATTCACGCGTATCTCCGTGTGAAACTGGCCTTAAACTCGCACCAGTAGTAAATCTTGTCGCTAATCAAACGCACTCGCAGCCACGTTCAGTAGTAGCGGCGAGTAAAAGTCAGACCAGCGCGCAGACTGCCATCAAATGACACTCCCTCGAATTTAATCGCTGCAAACTCGTAAAACTATTAATACAGCCTTTCGTTTCGGCCTGTTTTCTTTTTAATGCTACGACGCTTTATGCGTCGACATTAAATCGTTAAGTTCGCGGCAAATTTATACAATTTATATCCACGAAATGAAAAACAAAATGCCTTTCGTGTTTCACGTGTATCGCAATGTTATTTCACGAGCGATTTAGAGAGAAATGGAGGAAAAGAATGTTTATTAATCGCTACGTGAGTTCGAACGCGGGAAAATTGAGAATTAATTGGACAGAGTAATTTATTTAAATCGCTCGCGTGGAATTATTTGGAGTTTGTAAACGTGCACTGATGCTTGTATTAATGGTTATTGAATAACGATTTCTTTCTTTCTTTCTTTCATTTTTTTTAATTCTGGCTCGATCTCCGGGAATAATTGGTGGAAAATGTGATTCAACGTGAAAGAGCCGTTTCGTAAATGGTTTTTAAAATTGCAGCTGTATCTTCAATATGAACTTTCCTTTTAGATTTCGTTCCTATGTTTTATTCAACAACAAATTTGAATGAAAAGTGAGAAATAAATTTTCCAACGGAGAATGTTCATGCATTTCATTTAAGAATAAAACGAGTGTAACTTAGAAATAGATTTAAAACAGGGGGAACGTCTGTTTAAAGATAAATCGATTTCAATGGTAAATTTAATTTTAGTAAATAATAAACGGCCCATTAATCAATTAATCATTTTATCCACCATTTGAATCGAATCTTAATAAATAATACATTTATTTCATAAATGAACATTCTTTTCCTTGAATTCATCTTTAAATTTAACTTTACTAAATATAAATTTGTATTATAATACTATATTAGGATATGTTATATTACAATATTATATTACGTGGGTTTATTAAATAGATTTATTCATTGAAATTAAATTTAAAAATAAATTCAAGAAAGGAATATTGACATTTTTAAAAAATAACAGGTCAAATGATATTAAACTCCGATATTTTTGATCGTGCTTACATTACAACTAGGTGGTTTTCAATTTGTATCGATGCCTTCTAATTAATTTCAACTCTGTTAATTTGATATCGACTCGTATTTCTTACACAAAATGCTTGACGTTTATTGAAGTATTAAATTTTAATTATGTTGTATCTAATTTCAAACCTGTTCGTATTACTTTCACATAGCAGTTATGCGACTTCGATAAAATTCCTCGTTTATTTAATCATGTGTTTCTTTGCTGAAACATTGTACATACGCATATACGTATTCTCATAAGCTACCTAGTGCTCAAAAAAATTTAATTCAGAGCAAAGTATGCCTGCAACAGTTTATACTCGACGCTCGTAATTATAAATTTTCATCTAGATGTACAAATTCAATTTTATTTATATTTCATGTTAATACCTCTCGACGTGCTTTTAATGAAAAGCTCTCGAAGAGATTCAATCACCATTTGCAAAATCAATTCCACTACGATTTTCAAATTTTAGCATTCCAAACAAAGATTTTTACCTTCTGTTTACGAAGAATAATACTAAAACGTTGAAACCACGTGCATATTATAACGATTTTTAAAATATTTTTCTCAGAATTTTTTTTTTTTCGTAAAAAGATTTGCAAAATGATAAAATATTGATTGATACATTGACAATAGATTGATATACAGATTGTATTGATACAATCAAGAATGTATTGATACAAATTGAAAATGATTCTATCAAGGTTAATTGTAATGTAAGTATTGCATTATTATTATTAATTAATATAATAGTAATTTTGTGTATAACAATGTTAAAAAAAAACGGTTGATTAAAATTTATTACATAAAACCTCAATCTCTAAATTATAACATTCGTCGAAAATATGCAAACAAAGTTGAAATTGAATAAAACTCACTCGACCGATCGATGCATTTATTAATTTCACATCAAACATTCTACTTTATCCTCGTATCTCGATTAAGCCCCTGCATGAATTTCAAATACGAACGGAGTATCGATAAAAGGGTATTCTACATGTAAAAATACGTGAAAAAATGCAGAATAAAATTTCTTCGTCGACGACCTCGTTTTCAACAAAATAGAGTTTAAATATTTCTCGTTATTGAGAAATTTTCAAATTGAATTTTCCCAGAAACTAATTATGAGTGTCTTGTGAAAAAAATTTTGTTCTTCGCTTATCTTTAACGTGGAATAATCGATCATTCGCTGAAATTAGCCAAAATTAATTATATTTCACGAAATTTTCAAACTTGATTTTCCCGGAAAAGTCTTAAAAATTTGTTTTTTTTTAAATTTATTTATTAGTTTAAATTTTTCGATTCAGTGAAAAAATTCTATTCTTTTTCTTTCAGAAATTTCTTTCAATTACAAAAAAGATATTTATATTTTAATATATATATATATATATTATATTTTAACACTTGGATCTTAACTTGATTTGCTGCCCTTTTATACATTATTTACAAATTATTTTGTAACAAGTTCTAATTGATCCTGCATTTTAGATTTCTATATTTCCGTCAATATTGTGCCTTGAATTCATTGTAATAATGAATAATATCACGTTTAATATGCATTTCATTTGAATATCAAATTAATTCGTGGGGTTAGACAAATTAATATACATTTAAACTTTAGTACTGCAAATTAATTTCTGTTCATTTGAATAGATGCATAAATGTTTGTCATGAAATTCAACGTCTCTATTTAATGTACTCTAATTTCAAACTCAATTCTCTTAAAAACGGAACATTCAACTATTTGTTACTTCTTTTCCCCTTACTTCCTTTCATTTCCTTTTCTTCTATTTATTTTTTCACGTAATTATTATTAATTATTAAACTGAAACAATGGTTCCTGGAAACAATCAATAAATAGGTTGTCCGGAAACAATCAATATTAAATTTTAGCGTGCGCTTGGCAGCAGAAGAGAATAATCGATTATAAACACGAAAATAGCAAAATGTTGATGTTAGCCGGTTCTAGTTTAATTAACAGATATTAAATTTGTTACGTAGTGTATTTTAATTTTCATTCGTCGTTAATATTCTTCAATATTCAAATATACCAATTACTTTTGAAAATTCTATTCTCCTCGTATTTTCTATTCTTTCTGTTCTGTATACTTTTAATAAAACTTCAGATAACTGTTATATTTGTGTAACATTAATTTCTTAGTTATATCTACGACTCTACACAACTGTGAATTAACTTTTCCACCTGTTATAATAATACAATTTTTATATTTGAATATAATATAGAATTGAGTATTCTTTCCCATAGTTCTCACGAAATGAATAAATTCCACTCTAAAAGAAGACTTTTTGATTTCGCTAATATATAAAATCTGTAAAATTTTCTATCTTCCAAAACTAAAAACATTATTATTTAATAATTTTAATGAATCTATTCTAGTTTTAATTAATCGTCTTTCTGCAATTCAAACTATTGAAACTACGAATTTTCCAGAAAACAGGCACACGGAAACTCGGGGAATGCGCGAATCACGTTTCGAGACTCGTTCACGGAGTTACTCGTCGATTACTTTCGCAGTTATTCAACAGTCTATTACCCAGGGAGACATGAAACCTTCCCTGGGTGAATCGTTACTGCGTAGCCCCGAGTTCTTCACACGTAAGGGAAAACTGACGAGAGACACGATTCGGTTATGGTATCGTAAATTTAATGGCAGGAAAAGGGTCGATAAAATGCATTTTCCGTGTTCCTGCCACGCATCCGGCGATCTCTATCAAATATTTAGACAAGATCACTTTTATCTGTTCGTCGATATTGCTCGTGGGCAGCGATTTTGTTGAATGATACGAGATGAAAGTGCTAGAAACAGTACGGTGAAGATCTTCGCGTTTACTGAGATTTATCCTTAATCCATAAATGTCGTTCGACATTTAAAAAAAAAAATAAAAAAAAAATAAAAAAAAGTGTTAACCTATGTCGAGAAATTATCGGTTAACAAAGGCTAATTATTTTCAATAATTTTTCGCATTTATATATGATATATCTATCTTTCTGACGAATTCTGACAAATACGTCTATGTTAATTATTTGTTCCAGAGGCTACACATTATCGTTGAAAATTTACTCATTTACACATAATAAAAATTTACACATTTCAAGCTGTGTATTTATTGATTATTTTTACGAATATTGTGAATAATGTGTTTTATATGTACAATGGAATTAAATCAAATCGCATGTACGTAACAGCGTGTACGTAATAATTTTATAGAACAAATTGATACACATTTACATGCGTATTTAATCTAAACTAATCAACCAAAAATAGACAGAAATTCATAATCAACTTTCAATCTGTACAAAAGAAAGCTTTCAATTGCATTCTTTTACCCAAAATTAAAACTACTCACTATATTACTACCGTCTGTACTCTACTGTCTACTACTCACTAAAAACCGTAAAAAAAAAAAAAAAAAAAACAATTAAAAAAACAAAGAAAACATATAAACACACAAATAAATATAAAATAAAAATATGTAACAAAATATAAAACAGAAATATATAAACAAATGTAAAATAAAATTCTTCGATTCAAATCTACAAACTGGATCGGTTCAATCTCAGATCATCGGCGGCTATTGGCATACACGTTTTCGGGTACGTGTACAGATTCGAAACAATTCGGAACCGAGCACACGCAGATATCCAAAGCGATCCAAAGTATTTCCACTTGCTATCGCACGCAACTGTCTCATCGAGGGAGGAAAAGGGTGGCAGAGGGTGACAGAGGCGAAAGCTGCGAGGATGCGCAAGGTGAATCAGTTCTGCCCGACAGTCCTTGCGCGACCTGCGTGCCGTGAGCGTCGTTCATCCGGCTTCCAATTGCAATAAACCTGTCTCAACACCCAGCAGCCACCGATTCTCTTCGATTTACCATCGGAGGGACTTTCAGCGGCTTCGACGCCGTTCAATTTCACGAGACATTTTGTAAGACTTCGCCGACGATACCGCCAGTTTTCACTCGAGACAGGATGAGGGGACCCGACCCGAAGCACGTGCCGATGGAAATTTTCTCGGCGATGAAAAGTGAAAAAGACACGCGACTGGGGCTTCAAATACGCACACGTGACGCGAACGAATGAATAAACAGATGGATTGAATTTACCTGGGATAACAGGTCAGTTGACAGAGAGACTTAAATATCGAGCGTTTAATTGACGATTTTGGAGAGCGATTATTTTTTTTATCAGTATTGCGCTGTTGGTTATTTACGATTTGGATCGGTCACGTGTTGGTTATTGATTCGGTTTTGAGAAAATAAAGAGTAAAGGGTTAGAAAGGGTTGGAAAGAACGTTGAGATAATTTTCCGAGTAGGTGATTTATCTCTTCTTCTTATTCTTATATGTGCTTCTCTAAGTACGTATAAGTAAAGTACTTCATTTTATAGTTATTATGTTATACTGTAGTAATAGTGGAGAGTCAAATACGATTCATTAAAGTAAGATCTGAAATTGGAATCTGATATTTTCGAAATAAAATATCGTTTTGTATTTTCGACGCAACTTTTAAGTACGTAATGATGACATGTCAATTATAATTCCAACAAAATGTGCAACTTTCTTCAATTAGGAAAATTCTCCTTTCAAATAACTTCAAGAAATCCTGCAATTATAAAATTTAATCAAACTAACGAACCAATTTTCTTCCACTTAAAAAAATTCCATTATTCCTAAAAAAAGAAAAAAAAAATACTACCAACTTCCAATAAAAGGTACATTCGAATTTATCAATTACTTAATCACTAAAAACCCAGAAAATCCAAATTAAATACTTTATAATATTATATATATAATATTATATAATATTATAAAATTTAATATTATAATATTATACATTTTATTATATAATTATATATATATATATATATATATATATATATTATAAAATTTATAATATTATTAGTAGGTTAGTATCTTAATTAAAGAAACAAGCGTCGACGTCACAAGTATCCATTGCCTGACACCAAACCGATGTTAACGAGCAAAGCATCGTTAAAGCCCGAACATAAATTATTTTCAACATTCATCAGACCGTCCAGCAAAGCGAGAACCATAAATAAGAAAGTAACAGCGTCGTAGCTACGGAGTATCGAGATCTTAGCAACGTTCAAAGCTGGTGTATCTCAATGAATTATTGACTTGAAATCTCCCTGTGTCGCGAGTATTGCAATTTCGTTCGTGAGTTTGCTTGGTGGTACGTTCGTGAGAGAAATTTATATGCAAATGATCGTGGCCAGACGATGGGAATGGAGAAGACGCTTCCCGTCAACGACAAGCCTCGCAACTGATACACTGGAAACTGTTGGTCCACGCCTGTGGAAAATTCAGTTGACTCGTTACGAATCGAGCGAACCAATAACGGGGGAAAACCAGAGAGAAAGAAGAAATATGTACTATTTTAGGAAGTATTTTGTTGTGTAGAGAAAGAATTCAAGGAATGAACGCTCGTGAAGAAAATCGGAGATTGGATAGAAGAATTTGTGTACCTCGGAGGATGTTCGTGAATGAGGAATCTTGTTTGTGTAATTTAGCTAGGAATCATTTCACGCAACAGCCCCGTTTTCGAGTTGGGATTTAATTTTGTTGTTGTTGTTTTTTTTTTTTTAATAAGCTTCGAATAGATATAATTAAAGTAAAAATACGGATTTCATTTATTTGAAGGAAATTTTAGTCAGTTTATCAGATTAAACGAACTCTCACTTGCTGGTCGAATCGATTTGAACGCAGGTGAAGAAATGAAGCAATCAAAATTTCTTTCGTTCTATTTCACTTTGAATACTATGCATATTTTTGTATAAATCTCTATGATTTATATATGCACCAGAATATTTTATCAACCAACATTTTTTTTTTAAATTATCAATGGAATGTTAATCGCGACTTGAATTGTGACTAATCTTTATTCTCTGAAATAACAGAGAACATTGAAGCAAGAAATTTTTTAAAAGTAGAAAACTATTGAAAGCTAGAATAATTCTAGAAGTTTGTTTGCACGTCAGAATGGTAAATAACAGTTTTGTGTGTGTAGATTGCTTCGTATACACAGGAGTAAGTGCTCATAGAGAATGGAGAGTTTAACTGGAGTTCAGGGAAACAATTCAGATAGAATATCGTAACAGAGACAGAACATTTTAACGTAACAAACAACTGTTACGCCTGTAAAATTCAAATAACGTGTGAGTATTTTTTTTTTTAATGTTTGTCTCTTCATAAAATATTCATACCATAAATATTCATACTCAGATTCGTACTTCATACAAGAATTTATGTTTATGAATATTCATAGGAGCATCGGAACATATATATCTCCTTTTTAAATTACAAAATTAAAAGGGAAAAATTGCAATGAATCGTGTTTTCCAAATATGAAATATTAAAAATATTAAATCATACATATACGAGCACACGAAATTCTAGTTATAAAAGTTTAGTATAAAACATCTCCCCTCCCCCAGGTTTCATAGTAATTATTCTTCCAACATATTTGAACAAATATAATTAATATCAATTCGTAATTATTTAAAAATTATCTAATATAATATTTACGTAATATATAAAAAATTCTTACTAGATTCTCTTTTCAAAAATTTGTGAAAATATTTCCATTATATACATTCGTTATATGATTATAATTCTTAAATAATTATTAATTTTATTACAACGTTACAATTGTCGAAAATTCCTTAAACTCCTCCGAGAAAATGGAACACAAGAAACATACTAAAATAAAGGATGAAACAGAGAATATAATAAATACCAGAATTGAATAAATCATGGTACATAAAAAAAAGAAAATAGCAACTCAAAATTCAATTTTGAATAACGTGGACCACTAAACGAATTCTTCTAAAATCGATTAACCAGTCGAGAAGAAATGAAACGTCATTTGTGAAACAGAAAAGTATCTCTAATTCGAGGTATTTATTTTATTTGTTCATTTGAAATAAATAAAGCTAGAATTATTTCAATTATTACACGTGTAAAATGATACAAAATAACGAAAACTAAAAAGCAGATCAATAACATTTGTCGAAGAAGACCCTAACTAAACAAACTGAGTATGATCTAACATAAACTTCTGTATTCACAATTACTTTAATCTTTAATCTTTCAAGGAGTACGATTCAACATAAACTTCTACGTTATCAATGATCTCAATTTTTTTTAATTATTGTAATTTCTCATTCTTTTTAACAACTCTATATCAAAAGGCTGTATCACGCGCAAAGAGAATTTTCTTTGTCTATCGGGGAAAATTTAGAACCGAAACAGAAGCTCTCATTTAAATTGCAAGAACATTTCACGCATGATAAAGATCGAAGTCAGGGCAGAAACAAACAGGGAAATGAGAGATTCGCAGAGAGCCGGAAAATTTCATCTGCGTCCGTTATTGCATTACATGATGCATTCTCCGTATTATGACATCGTGTTGTCATCCTCTTTATATCGTCCTGCCTCTTTTTAATCAGCGAAATATTAAACGCGAAACGCGTCGTGCTCTCGTTCCATTTATATTGTTTTTCACGACAACATTGTTTGTGCTTTTCTTTATTTCTCTCTTTTTTCTTTCACATAGTGATTTCATTGCGCAGTATAATATAACGACGATGGACAAAGATCATGACGGACAAGTTTCATCTCTTCAGCGTCTAAAAGATATAATTCGTTTTCTTTTTTTTAACGTGTAAAAGAACATATCCGAATCTAATCTCGTAGATCATTCCTGCAATTTCACGAACGAACGATTTTTGTGTAAATCCTTTGTGAAATGCCGCCGTGTGCCCTAATGGGATATGACAGTAATTCCACTAGCTAAACTTCCTATCTGCAATCTGAATGCGGAGCAACGCAAACTACGAATGCAATCCGCTCTAATTAATTAAAGCGACGTTTAACGTTGAAGTTGATCGCGCCACTAACGTCGATCTTGTTACAAGAAAATCAGATTAATCCAAAGGTGGTTTCAACTTATCGAAAAATTTCAACAGGAAATAATCAACGAGTCACAATTCCGTAATTTTTCAGTTATTAAATGTTTTGTGGTAATCTTTTGATAACAGACTTTCTAGGAATTAATTTCAATTCCAAATATTAACAAAATTATATTCTACTTCACGGGATAACATTTGATGACCAAAATATTCGTGATTATAAAGAAATTTTAATCTACCTATCTATTCAAGATAAGAAGATAAACGAAAAAGAAGGAAGAAATACTTAAGAAGAAATCTTAAAATAATAAATGAAAAATTTTCTTGTAACAAGATTTCTCTCGTGTAATTTTTTTCCCAAAAAAA
>NW_025110434.1:0-12036 GCF_011392965.1 Frieseomelitta varia | reverse complement strand
GCTATAATTGTTGTAAATTATATGTAATAATTATTTAGTTAATCCTTACCTTGAGTTGATGCCAAAAATACACGTTTTATCTTAAAAATTCACAATATAAAAATTCACACAAATCTAACAGCTGATTTATTTTCACCTGAGAACTGCTGGAAGATACTTCTTTCTGGATGATTTTCCTGGGTAACGCTTCCTTCTTCATGGTGCTCCTTTCCGCCATGCTTAAAAATCGATCGTGAAGAAATATCGATTATTTCGATAATCGTAGTATATTCCATATTTCACCGTTGGGGCGCTGCAATCAGACGTTTCGCGCGAAATGATAAATTAAAGTAAAAAATAAAAAACTTGTCTAAATCAAATACACAAAATTCATGAAGAATTTTTAAAAAAGAACGAAAATATTCGTATACTTGATGAAAAGTTGTCAATACTTTAAACTGTTATAATTTCATGACAAAAAAATTAACTTGATTTTATTTTAAAGAGTGAACTTTAACAATCTTGAGTTTGTTTCGTTCAAAGATATTTATTTTTATACAATGCAGGAAGTATGTAAAAGTAAGAATATTTTTCTTCTCGAAAATTATAAAAATACAAACTTCTCGCTGAAGAGAAAATGTTTTTAAATCACTGAAAAGTTTTTGTCGTGATTGATTAATCATGATGTTAAACATTAAAATCTTTCTTTTGCAATGAGTCTTTAAAACTAGCTGTATGATTATTTTTTTATTATTTTAACGAACTTTAAACATTAGCGTTGAATGACAAAAATTGAGAAGAGTTTAACATTCCTTTGTTTAACCCTAATAAAATGACAAATTCATTTAATGTGAACAAAAATTGTACAACAGGTTTTACAAGATTATTGTAAAGGATAGACTCTAATTTTCAAGAGATCATGGTTTAATTTAAAAGAAAGAAAAAGAAAGAAAAAAAAGGAGTGGAAGAGTAAAAGTTGAAAATAATCTAGTAGCGGCTGAAAATGATGAAACTAAACGTTTTATATTCATATTAAAAAAATATAATTAATTTTAAACTATCGCACCAGTAATTTGCATTCTGCAAAGCATACGTTTCAAAGATAATACTATCGATGACGTCCATTTGATTCCAGTATTCAATGTAGTTTGCAAGAAACTGAAGATTACTTGAAAGGAGGTTCATCACATCTATCAAACGAAATTTGAAAATATTTATTAATACATATTTATTACATAGTTATATATAATACATATTATATATAAAAAATACATATTATAAATAATACATATTATATATAAAAAATACATATTATAAATAATACATATTATATATAAAAAAATATTTGTTAATACATACTTATTAATATATATTGCATAGAACGAAAGCCAAAGGTGTAAAACTCACGATACAATCACAAAAGTTTACAAATTATTTTTTTCGTCTGTGTCTATACCATATGTTGTTATACCGAAAATTATTAATTTAATTGAATATGAACGCTTTCTCATTTGCATGACTATTATTAAGAGACGACCAGCTTAATTTTTTATTTTTTTAATTTAAGACTATAATATAATTATTTTCATAAATTAGCATTATATGTCACAGACTTTATGTTACGAATACTTAAAACTAAAATAATAACTTTTCACTTTCTTATTAAATGTATCAACATTACCACGACATTGATCTTTCATTCTTTGAACTTGTAAACGGCTTTCTTCATTACCCATGTTATAAAACCTGAGTTCGTTCAAAACATCAATTCATTTTCAATTTGAGTTGCAGCATCCCTTTTTTCTCTAAAAAATAAACAATTCTTTTTAGACAAGTTCTGTTAGAGAAAAAAAATAAAATAAAATAAAAGAAATCCTTAAATTTGCTTGAATATTCTAGAATGACTACGCCAGCTTGTTAATTGATGGCCGATACACTACGAGCTTCTACTACACGTGCGGCAGGGTTGACAACTGCTTCGCGTTATGAACTAATGAAATGAGCGATTGTTTAAAACGGATACACTAGCCGAAATTGCCATTGAACGTCGGCAAATTGATCACGTCGGTAGTCGCGTTGCGTTGAAAGAAGTAGGAGACGCGCCATTATTCAAAGTCGCACCGGCGAGTGCCATTTAAATTCCTATGAGCGCGGGAAATGAAACTAAACAATCTTCGAAAGATTCGCGATCCTGTAAATGTATTCCCTCACTTGCGGTGCTTTGAACTTCATCGAATTTATCAAGCAGTGAGTGATTATATTTAATACGATTTTCGTACGCAAAGGGATTGGAATCGACTATGGCCGCATCGATGAATTTCTTAAACGGTTAGGTTCTAGCCTTGATGGAGCTCGGCTATTAACTGCCGGAGCAATGCAAATCAATTCACGTGGAGAATGGAAAGGTTTATAATGATGCAACCACCTCCTCTCAACTTCTTTCGTAGTCCATTTTGGGCTTTTCTTCTTGGTGCAAATAGTATCTAATTTAATAGTTGGAAATTTTACTCCTGTTCTTCCAGATTTTACCTATTCTACTCGCTTGACTGCCCGGGAACCTATTTTGTATAACTTGGCTAATTCGTCCTAACTAATCACATTTGCCGATCGTTCCATACGTTTCTTTATGTTTTATGTTGAAAGTGTTTCCAATATCAACAAACCGGCTCGCGACCGTCCCGGTATATACGAATAGGCAAAAACATGTATTACCGCGGCCGGTGTTTGTGAATCCTTGACATGTGGCGTTTTTGTACTTAAATTGTCAAAAAACTATTGTCGAGCTCAGGACTTCTCAAACTTTTTTTATTTGGTGATCTTTTTATCACATATCATGAACAACTGTACATACACACCTTTGAAAGGATGTTTCAAAGAAAGGGATAAATTTCCTTGGAAATATAATATTTTAAAATGTAAAAATTAAAAAAAAATATAATTATACTCACAAAACTGTGAATCATTTTCAAGATACAGACATTGTAGATTCAACATACATTCAAACTATTGAATCGCCGCGGCGGATTTCACGAGCTGGTTAAATTAAAAATAGGAATTAAAGAAACTTCTTGATTTGTATTGTCTCCAGAAACAATACGAGTTTTTAATAATTCTATGCGTTCTAATTGATTAATACGATCTTCTTCTTGCAACTTAGATTCCATTTTTTCAACTTTTGCGGATCGATTTTCATTCTTTGTTCCCTGAAATAACAAGTCCATGCAATTACAATTCCGAGTAAAATGAGAAACATTAAAAATTCATTATTAATAATTCAAGAAACCTGTAATTCTTCTTCAACTATAGCTATTTGGTTTGCATAGCTTTTCAAAAATGCTGCATTAGATATTACTTCATTAATTTGCGATTTGTTTTATCGATGCTTTAATCACCGCCTTTAGATAATCTACGGAAGGACCAACCGTTCTTTGAATGTGATTGGCTCTATCAAACTAGCCAGTTTTAACAAAATAGCCTCGCGGGCAGACAAACGGCAGAATCTCTAAAGTTTTCACCACATGCAGACGTTACAAATTTCATCGCGCGAAGAATCGTATAGAATCTTTCCATTTATTGAATGCGAAGTAAAGTATTCCTGCTTATAGGCAATAATATATATAAGTACAATTATCACTCTCGGTTAGACAATTTACATTCTACTGCTGTAAAATTAAATCACTTTGAACCCAGAAGCCAAATTCGACAGTACGGCTAGTACAGTTACGAGTAAGTCGCAACATATACATTAGATTTTAGCATTTCTACAATATATCAATTGATTTTGTCTTTAAATGATAGCTCAATCATCTCGAACGTTGCACAGACATTTCTATTTTAACAAATATTTCTAATTCAGTCTCTTATTATATAAAGAATGATGGAATGGTTGATATTTCATAAGAAAAAGTCCAGAGATATTAGATCTGGAGATCTTGGACAGTAAAGTATTCTACTTTTTTTTTCCTATCTTTTCAGAAACATGCTGTCTAATATTTGTTCGAACTCGACAGTCATGGATAAGAACATCCTGATAATATGAAGAAATTAGAGATATCTGCCTAGAAATTAGTCTTGTTACAAGATATCCATCATAAAATGTTGCCTCTCAACAAGACAGGTTCTATTTGACATTTCTTTTTTTTTTTTTTTGGAATAATCAATTATTTGGATAAATAATTAGATAATCGCGTGCAAAAGTTCAAATGAAAAATCATTATAATATTATCATATAATGATACACAATATCAACATGATACTGAATTAAGTAGAATAAATTTTCCCATGGATCTTTCGTTCTATTTTCCAGCTTTTTATTCGAATTTTTTGCTTCAAGCTTAAGAATTCTATGACTTTCGATCGAATTTCTTAAATGCACGCATTCATTGCAAGACGTTAATTTTAAATCACTAAATTTCTTGTTTAAACAAGTAATCGATTTTGTTCTGTTACTTTATTTGCCAATGTTTGACGAGTTTCTTCTTGTGATATTTCATTTTCAGTTTCATTCATCAACATCTCTACTATTATTAAATATTTTTGATGAATATAAAGTGATACATGATTTCTTATTTTGAGAACAATTAAAATCATCTATAGTATCTAAAAGATCGGTAGAAAATTTCGTAATTTCTTCGGATAGTATTGTTACTTTCATTTTTAATTCTACAATTTCTGCTTTTAAGACATTATTTTCTGTCTTTACATGTTCGACATCATTTTTAGCAAAATGTTCATTTGTTGATAAAGATTGTTCTATCTTACTTTTTAGTATATTACATTGCTCCTTCAACATTTCGTTTCCTTCTATTTTCTCTATTAAGTTTGTAGAAAGTTCATTATTTTTAACTAGCAAATACTTATTAGTTTCTTCAATATCAGCTATCTTCTTCTTGTAAATACAATCGTGATCATATAAAAGTGACTTATTTTCTTTGATGCTTTCAAGTTCTTTGTTTTTCTTTGTAATGAAAGTTGATAATTCAATATTCTCTGTTATTAATTTATCAATTTTATTTTAATATGATTGTAATAACATTACATACTATTGACATCTTAGATAGATTCTAATTGATTATGCAAAGCTGCTAAATCTTTCTAAAGTTGACTTGTGTTGTTGAATATGTTGTTCTTCCCTCAAAAAATGTAAATTGCATAAAAATGAATTTATAATTTTAAAAAAATAAGAGTTAATATATCGAGAAAATCATTGCTCTATACAAGTATTTGTAAATTTATTTATAAACCTCTATACAGCCACAATTGACTTGACATATTAACGGCTTTTCTAAAATTATAAATTTGTTTATATGTAATTTATGTTTTTAGGAAGAATAACAAATTGAATAAGTCAACTTCAGAATGCTATACACCAGAATATATTTTATATTAACTGTTTTCTAAAGTTATAAATTCACAAAGTTCTACAAATTCTGTTGTTAAGTTAGATATACTGTCATAAAACAGTTTGGTGTAAAAGATTTAATGACAGTTATGGACAAAATAAATTAAAATTATATTGTACAATTTTATAATTTATACCTATTTTAGTCTTCACCACTTACCTCACAGTTTGGATAAAAATGTTACATTTTTTTGGCATTTCATCAAAACTGTTAATATTGCATACATTATCAACAACTCAATTTCTATGTTTTGTTACAAATACTTCATCACATATTCTCTACTTATATTCTCTCTAAATTCACAATCTCTTTCACTTTTATATAATTCTAACTTAAAATCAGTAAAAGCTACTTGGAATGCTAAAAATGAAAAATAATATTATGTTCGTTAACCAATTACCCACTGTAATACTTTTTTTTTGTGGCTTTTCAAATGATACTTCTTTTATCGTTGGCAAATCAGATTTAGGCTGATCTTGTCGGTAAATGTTAGTTAAATAGTTTATGACCACTCCATGTTTGTTTATAAATTTGCATTTATGTAGATAATGACATGCTTTTATTTTAGGTTCAGGAATTATGTAGTTAAATGAATTCCAGGACGGTCATAAATATCTTAATTTTCATGAAAGTAAATTAATAAGATTACTTAAAAATTCATTCAGTGTAATTCCTGTTTGTTTTCAAAACCAGCAAGATCTACTAAATTCAGTTGTAATAACACTATCTGACTCTCTTTCAGCTTCTCTACTTTCAATTGTGTAAATAGAAAATTTATGTTAAAATATTACATCTAATCAGAGTATTTTAACATAAATTTAACAGAGTAGATATATGTAGTAACATACAATTCCAAATATAGTATAATTTCTACTACTGCATTCATCCATACTAGTTTCTACTATTCTTTTATTTTTATCTCCTTTTTTCATTATAAGCAGAACATTTTCAGGACTATTTATAATTTTCTCCTTATACTGCAAAATTATCTGCCCACTACTATATCTTTTCTATCTTCAGATCAATCTCATTGTTATTCAAAAGGTCATTCACTTTTTCATTATAAATTTTTAAATAGGATATTCTATAAAAGATATGATTATAACGAATGTAAATATATACAACTTCCATAAAAATTCACGTTCGTTAGTGTCAATTAAGCATCAAAGAGTTCTTCTGCATTATTTATCATAGTATATGTTTCACTAGAATTTGTTTGACCATAGATAAACATTGTCCCATTAAAACCATTTATAATATCATTAATAACTGGTTTCACAATTTCAAATACATGCAAATTAAATGCATTCATATCCAAAATATGAATCTGTAAACATGTTCAAAATATTCAAAATATTAACAATTACAAATAAACTTCGCTGTATAGTGAATGTAGCAAGCAACACGTATATATCAAAATAAAATCTCCACACTTCTTTACCTCTTCATTTGTAGAAACAATGGAATTATCTTGAACAATCCATTGTATCCATTGTATCATATGTATAAATTATTATTTTTAATACTTGATTAAAGACTTTACTTTAATCTCACTTTGATTATCTTTATACATTTGACATTTTTACTAATTGTTTATCTCAAATTATTAAATTATTAATCATTAGCTTATTTTTAGATTAATATTTACTTTATTTCTTTCACTCATGTTACATGTCTCTACATTTCTAAACCATAACATTTGAAAAAATGACTCCTTTAGTGTTCGTTTGAATTTAAATTTTCTGCAATCTCATTGGTTTATTAAAGCATGGAATTGCTAATAATAAGATAGGTGACTAGATATAAATAAAAATCTCTTTACGTTCTCCACGTGATCCTTCATAGAATATATAACACTTCTGGAAGCGTAGCAAAGGAGATATCTGCTCAGTTTACAACAAGAGTGCAAAAACTGTGCGAAGACATTTTCTCAGGTTTAAATTTGCATCCTGGAACCGATGGCGTTGTTCGAATATTGTCGATCTAGACCAGAGAGTCCTTGTCCGTACTTTCTTGATTTGAAGATCTATAAATTAGATTCTTGATCTAAAGACTTATAGAGTATGTCTTTAAGCTTGCTTGTTTTTTGATTATTATAGCTTAAATATGAATGGTTCATTATGTTAATTATCAAATTATTGACTTGTTGATTAGTTTTAAGATTTTATTTTGAACTTATGGAAGATTTTAAATGAGGGAAGTTAGATTTATTTGGAGTAACCCCATTGTTTCTCTTTAGGGTTGGTTTTCTTTCACTGGGTTGTTTTCCCCTATCAATTTGTAATTTGTGGTTTTTCAGAAATTTTTACTTTCATAGGCCATTATTTCGTTGATTTATTTGTTGTGTGTAGTATTTGTATATAGAAATAATGCTCATATTCTTGAGAAAATGTATATGATGGTATTTCGCACCTATATTCTTTAGTTATTTAAGGTCATAGCTAGCACACAGTGTGACAGCAGTGTCTTGTGCTTTTGCTTTTGGTTGTGTGGCCGTATCTATAGCAGTTTTTGCATGTAACGGAATTGATATGAACATGAGGCTTTATGTTTTAAAGACTGAAGATTTTAAAATATTCTATAGTAACGTATTTCTTTCAAAAGTAAGAGTATAGTTTCACTGTGGACCCTCATTAATTTTACCTTCCATCTTATTACCTTCAGCGGTTTGAATCTTTTTATTTATTCTATTGGTATTCAAAATTTTGCGAAAAGATAGATTCATTAATGATTTTTGTCACATCTATGTTAATTCTGTCTTCCATATCTTGTTTGTTTAGTTCTCCTAAGTTAACAAACACATTTGCATGGTCCTTGTTTAAAAATATTATCTTTGATAGCCAAAAGACCTGGATTTCATGTCTATAACACTAATTTTGAGTGAACTTATTATTTACATCAATATTAGGTTTTTCTTTTTGTGTTTGTTTTTTATTTTGACTCCTACTGTTGAAATAGGAAAGATGAAGATAGAAAAACAATTAGGTCACATAATCTCAAAGACAAATGTGGCCCAGAATTATAACATAACAATTAAATGACACATATGAGTCAGACCATTTTCTAATAAACTACGCTATAGACATAAAAAAATATGTCTATCATAAGAAATCGAACAAACTTTCTTTTATCAAAACTAGATGGAAGGGATACAAAGATAGAATTGGACTTTCTTTATTACACATATTTCATCAGCTATGAATTCAGTACTCTCTGACCAGTATGCAAATAAATAATTTATATGCAACACATTAATTTTATGGAAGTAATGAGAGAAACTATAACAGAAAAAAAAAACCAATAAAAATAATCCAGTATGATGGTGAGATGAATACAATCAGGCAGTGAGGAAGAACTTCTTAAAAAAAAAAGAAATGGCTACATATTCTATATATGGAAAATTGGGTTCTTCTGGAATACACTAAAAAATTTCAAATCAAAATGGATGAAAGCAAAAAAAGAATTTAGCAGTAGTTTTTTTTCTTGAAGAGAGCTAGTAGAAAGCACTGAATGGAATCTACCTGCCATGGCAGATGGTTTCAGATCCATCACCAACAAACTCTTCAACAGGTAATTTATTTCTTATACAGGTTACTTATTTCTAGATCAACCCTTTAACTATACTGAATTTTTTGCAGCTTTGGAGAAATGTAAATCATTCTCAGTTCCAGGACTATAGACACAGTATAGACTATAAAATGATAAAAACATTATCAGATAAATGCAAATTGCTTCTACTGGACATTTTCAATGAACTGTATCAATCTCAAGTTATACTGGAAGCAAATCTTTTTGCCTAGGCAAAATAGCAACACCCTATTATCAATAACAATTTTCTCCTGTATATGCAAACTAAAAGACATAAACAGTCGACTTCTATGGTGAGTTGAATGCAATGGCATTCTTTCAAATTATCAATCAGACTTCAGAAAAGACCACTTTTGTTTAGATAACATCGGAATATCACTCACCACAGCAAATAAGAGTTCTATACTAACAGTATACAGCAACAGTATGTCTGGATATTAATAGCGTCTTTGACAACGTGCAAAGGCAAATTCTCTTACAAATGCTCCTCCATCTTCGAATAAAAGGCCAACTTACACACTTCATTTCCTGTTGGATGTATTGAAGACAAGTACAATTTATAGGTAGTAATAATCTGTAGAAAAACCTACCAAAACTGTATCATTCACAAAGATCTTCCACAGGGAGAGGTGCTATATGTCCTCTGCTCTGTAGAGATGTGTAAATACGTGCACAGTACATGTGTATCATCTACAACCTACAGATGATCTTGTAGTCACTTAATGTGCGGATGATACACTCTAATAACTAAAAATACAAATCGACGAGAAGACAAAACTTTACTTATTAGAGCAATTAAAATAATTCAAACAAATCTTCAAGCAATTAACCTGAAACTAATACGGAGAAAACCGAATTAATATGGTTTGGAAATTCTTCTCGGGTGCCACTCAGAACAAATATATAAATGGATAACATTACAATTTACAGCAAACCAGCAGTTAAATTTCTGGGAGCTTATATAGATAGCAGACTGAATTTCAAAACTCATATAGAATATGAGTATATATGAATATACAACAATACAATAAACTTGATATAAAATTTTTACGTGGTGAAGCTATTATTCAAATAATAGGATAACTACCATATTAAGACCAATCAAGAAGTCAACCCAGTTAAGAAAGTCCCAAATAAAATTATCATTCGCAATCAAGGAATTCTTAAAAGATCCGCAAATCAAGCTGCTCAAAATCATAACGTTTCCTAAAAATTAATAACATCAAAATTTAAAAGGCAACAGGAACGAAGAAATCTAATTGTAAGAATTGGTTACTGAGTTGTGATCCTCAATATATCAAATTATTTTTTGTACCAAGTTATTCTTCTTTTGTATACATATAAGTTATACAGTATGTAAGAATAAAACCAAGGCTAGATTTCAAGTTAATCAATAAAAAAAAAAGATAAATTTTTATTTGCAAAAAACCTAATTTATTGAACTGTGAACTTTCGTAATTGCATCTTCTTAATCAGGCTTCCTTTCCTTTATCCAATTTGAAGAGTAAAATGCAGAAACACAGACATGGTGTATAAATAGACCTACATACAAAGTATTTTTCATGTCCCACGATTTCTAAGTCCTAAGAACCCCTTACTATTTTCGTATCATGTACTGATTTAGGCAGATTTTGCACAGCTATTAGTAATGAGAATTAAAATAAGAAAATATGAACAGTGTTGTCACATTCTGCTCTTAGAATTATTTATTGGATTGAATATAGTGATACATTAATAAGTAATATAACGATTTGGAACAGAGATTGATGGAAATTGGAACTAAAAATTTATTATATATTTGATTATTTAAATGTATTTAAAAATATTAAAAAAAACTAATTGAAATGAATTTTTATTTTATTTGAACGAATCAAATAAATGTTTCTACAAATATTTTTATTCTTTTCCCCGAGTTAACGTTTAGTGCGAAACG
Organism: Frieseomelitta varia; assembly: GCF_011392965.1. Lineage (NCBI taxonomy): Eukaryota > Metazoa > Arthropoda > Insecta > Hymenoptera > Apidae > Frieseomelitta > Frieseomelitta varia. The sequence continues at coordinate 1,134 of NW_025110434.1, read as the reverse complement.
TACGCATATTGAGTTAAAGACTACAGCGCCAATGGTGAAATATGCAATATACTTTCTATGATTGTTGAACATAATCGATATTTCTCATGATTGATTTTTAAGTAGGAAGCATGCCTAAAAAAAGCATATTTTATTTGTAAAGAAGAAAGTATTATCCAGAAGTTCTCAGGTAAAAATTTAAATCAATGTGTTAGATTTGTTTCTGTTGTGAATTTTTAAAATAAAACTTGCATTTTTATTTTGAATTCGATATGTACCAGAATTCAGTTCTGACCAGTATAATTGTTTTGACATTGTAACGCTGATTAATTTACAATTAGGCAATATTCTTGCACACTTAGTAGGTAGTAAATCATCTTTTTTACTTTTACCGGTTCTCGATTCGTAGGAAAACCTCTAGGGATAACTGCAGATTAAATATCTTGGCAGAGAGATTTGAAATTGAATTTTAACACTTAGTAGAAGATTATACATTGACGGACGAATATAATTACATACTGAATTAAAAATTGTCGATTTTTAACCAGTCATTACTTTATGAAAGAAAATATAAAAAAATTGTTCACTTTTATATTTGCTGCATGATGTAAAAATAAATATCTTCGAAAGAAATAAACTCAGGATTATTAAAATAGAGATTTTGCGCTTTTAAATAAAATCAAGTTCATGATCCTACAATTTTTTTTGTCACGAAATTATAACGGTTTAAAGTATTGACAATTTTTCATCAAGTGTACGAATATTTTCTTTCTTTTTCAAAAATTTCTCATGAATTTTGTGTATTTGATTTTGACTAGTTTTCTATTTTTTATTTTAAATTATCATTTCGCGCGGAAACGCCCCAACGGTGAAACAATATACTATCTGCGATTATTGAAATAATCGATATTTCTCACGATCGATTTTTAGCGGGAAGCATGGCGGAAAGGAGCAAGCATCATCCGTAAAGAAGTAAGCGTTATTCAGAAAAGTTATCCAGAAAGAAGTATCTTCCAGCAGTTCTCAGGTAAAAATCAATCAGCTGTTAGATTTGTGTTTGTATTGTGAATTTTTGTGGGAATATCCACTTTTAGCTTCAACTCAAGGTAAGATTTAACCAAATAATTATTACATATAATTTACAACAATTATAGT